>NC_140233.1:5015000-5075000 GCF_951802725.1 Rutilus rutilus
TTCTCCTACCACTGCTATGCTGATGACACACAGCTCTTCCTCTCATTTCAACCAGATGATCCCACAGTAGCTGCACGGATCTCAAGCTGTCTGGTGGACATCTCGACATGGATGAAGGAACATCACCTGCAGCTCAACCTGGCAAAGACTGAGTTTTTCGTCCTCCCTGCCAATCCGTCTCTACAGCACGACTTCACTATCCAGCTAGATTCAGCATCAATCACCCCATCAAGGTCGGTCAGAAATCTTGGAGTAATATTGGATGACCAGCTGATCTTCACAGATCACATTTCAAAGACAGCTGGATCATGCAGGTTTGCACTGCACAACATCAGGAAGATCAGGCCTTTCCTAACTGAGCATGCAACACAACTTCTCGTCCAGGCCCTGGTTATCTCTAGGCTTGACTACTGCAATGCTCTTCTGGCTGGACTTCCATCATGTGCAACTAAACCTCTACAATTAATTCAGACCGCTGCAGCTCGTCTTGTCTTCAACGAGCCCAAAAGGGCCCACGTCACTCCTCTGTTCATCTCTCTGCACTGGCTACCACTCGCTGCTCGCATCAAGTTCAAGGCATTGACGCTTGCTTACAGATCTATCACAGGCTCAGCTCCCTCCTACTTTCACTCACTCCTACGAGTCTACATCCCTACCAGAAGCCTACGATCGGTCTGTGAGTGAGTGAGCTAGAGAGAGAGAGAGTGTGTGTGTGTGTGTGTGTGTGTGTGAGTGAGTGAGTGAGCGTGAGTGAGTGAGTGCGTTTGTGTGAGTGAGTGAGCGAGCTAGAGAGAGAGATAGGGCTGTCGCGATAACCGCAATATTGCAGTACCGCGCTATGACAAGCCAACCACAGAGGAATTCAAGTTACCGCAGCAACCGCGATATTCGCGTTTTCTTTTTTCATAAGGCTATACCCTTCTTGTTTTGAACTTCGTGCATGTGTATTGAATGTTAAATAAGTTAATAATGATAAGACCATGGATTTATCATGGTGATTTGTACAGAGGCTACGTGGATTTGCACTTAAGCCTAAACAGACAGTGAATGAGAGAGATCGACTGAGCGCGTGCGATTACCTGCGTCTGTCTTTGAGGTCAAGTCATATTCGTGAAAAGGTTGCCTTGTCCAAGGAAAGTTAAATATTTGTCCTGTCATCCTTTTAACGTTTAAAATAAAGGGTATTTACCATGAATGGCATCAGCGACAGCGCCCGGTCAGGATCCACAGCGCGAGGAACTCGCTGTCACGGGAAACAAAACTCAGTGAGTCACGCATTGAATCAATGCCATTTGTCTCTATTAAGTGAAGCTTCAGCGTTACCCATGACGCATTGCTGGTCAGCTGAGCCTTGAAAAGTGGAGCTCAAAGTTAAAAATAATTTACCTTGTTTCATTACTATATTTTAATGAATCAATCAGCGTTTCTGAACGTGTTGTTGAATGAATGGTTTAATGACTCACTCAAAGACAGTCTGTTGCCGTAACAACTGCGCGCTGTGTGACAGGCTTTCAATGCGGAGAGACGCTGTTTAGTTTCAGTTTATTGGTTACTGAAAATGTACTCGTTTTTGTGCATGCTGACCACATCGTGACACTTATTTATATAGCAACAAATAAATATAAATAAATCAAAATAAATTAATAAATGCGGTAAAACCGCATATCGCGCTATTGAGCCACTCAAAATTACCGCAAGGGAAAATCCTTCACCGCGACAGCCCTAGAGAGAGAGAGAGTGTGTGTGTGTGTGTGTGTGTGTGTGTGTGTGTGTGTGTGTGTGTGTGTGTGTGTGTGTGTGAGTGAGCGAGTGTGTGTGTGTGCGCGAGTGAGTGTGTGTGTGCGCGAGTGAGTGAGAGTGAGTGTGCTTGTGTGTGTGTGTGTGAGTGAGTGAGCGTGAGTGAGTGCGTTTGTGTGAGTGAGTGAGCTAGAGAGAGAGAGAGTATGTGTGTGTGTCTGTGTGAGTGAGTGAGTGAGTGCATTTGTGAGAGTGAGTGAGCTAGAGAGAGAGAGAGAGATTGTGTGTGTGTGTGTGTGTGTGAGTGAGTGAGTAAGTGAGTGTGTCTTAGAAACGCTTAGAAACTTAGAAACGCATCTAAAGGCTGCGAACAGGTACTTGCATTGACTTTGGTTGCTGAACAAGTCCAGATGCAGGAGATTCTTGAGATTCTTGATTTTGTCAGGAGTGCGCTGAAGCGTTCGTTTGGCTTCTTGGGGTGGTCCGCATTGAATCCAAAGAAGTTAACTTGACGATGAAGTTGCCGGAAGAAAACAGGAGAATGTTGTCTCAAAGAGATTGAACAAAGATCTGACCTAATCAGATACTCTTACTCAGTTCACACCCATTTGTTGAGGTGACCAATCTTAGATGACCTGGAGAAAGTCTTTGTTCCATCTTATCCCCATTTGCATGTTCATGCTGGCATGGAGAATTTGTGCAGTCTTTACACAAAAGTATGGTACAAATATTTATGATGCAATTTATCAAAACATGCTGTACACCATTGATTATAAAATCAAAAGGGGATTATTTTGATATTAAGAAAGAGGGGATTTGAAGACATTAAAGCAGTGATACATCATCTTTGGATATCAACATTGGAAGTTACTCTAACATAACTAAAGAATCATAACTAGGCTAATAAAGCATAGGGACATGCATAAAACACAGGAGAAATACTATAAACATTTGGGAAAAGTTTGTGGATAAGAATGGAGTAAATGTCCTTTGTGTATTGGAGTTTGTCTCTATAGTCTTTAACCAAATGGCTAGTGTCTCCTGTGCTGTCTTTGAGGCTTGTAGACACAGTCTCTTGCTGAGATCGTTCAGTGGAGCCGAAGTGATAAAAGCCTTTGAAGAGAAACTGGTTTTAGGGCCGATGACAACAGGGGAGAGGGGGAAGGTTTTCTGATGTCTAGGTCATTCGTTACATATTTCCCCCCTTTCGAACGACGAGGTTCAGGTGGAGACATCGTCGGACGATGGTCAGTTGTATTGTGATGGGCAAGTGAATCAAGATGCTTGGGTCCCTAGTGGTTCCTAATTGACAGTCAGAGTTGCAGTGTTTTCACCAGTCTCACGGGTGTGGTAGTTAGAGACTGTGGCCACTGCAAGGTGTTGGTCCTCGGTCAGTTTCATCCTGTGCACCTGTTCTTGGCCCAGGCAGGATAGAAGTGATGGAGATGGTTTTCGAAGGATGCCATGAACACTGTGTTGTCTGAGCTTCTTTGGTCATCAACGGTGTGATGAAGTGTTGGGTCGTTCTGGATGTGGCGCTGTCACTTGGTGACACAATGGCTGTTTCTGTGTTCAAAGGCTGGTTAGCAGGGATATGGGTGAGGTCTTCAGTCAGAGGGCATTCTAGGTGGTCGTTGGCTTCAGGTCTCATGCCTAGTCATAGGAAGTCTGACTTGTCCCCCTCATCTTCCTGGCAGAGCCTATCCTGGAGGAATTCCTTTAGAATCCCCAAGATCTCTGCTGACTCAGACGTAACCGCATTGCTCTGCTCTGATGAGAGTTGTTTGGACTTGTGTTGTAGGGCATGTTGTGCACCACCTACCATCAGCTCGGAACAATGATCAGAGACAGGGTAGATGGTTGGATGTTTCACCATCTTGTCCGAAGCAGCTTTTTGCTTGGCATAGGCCTTAAGGGCTAAGTCCCTTAGCTGTTGAGTGGACATATTGCGTGGGCAGGCAAGGACCCCTAAATGGTGGCTCACTGCAGGATGCAGATTCCAGAAGAACAGAGTTCTGAAGTTGAAGTCCTCCTCCATTCCAGGCTCGTTCCGTGCTCTGAAGTAGGCCTGTCGAAGTCGTTGGTTCGCCTGTGGTGTTTCCTGTCGGCCCTGTTTGAGTTCCATGGCAGCGATCAGTCCTTGTTCTGACTCTGGGTCCTTGGATGCTGGCTGGTGACATCTCGAGCAATAGGCTTTCACCCCCCTTTCGGACTAGAAGCTCTTGGAAGGCAGGCCTGGGGCCACCGATCAGGGGAAATTCTGTCGACAGTTAGTGTAATGTAGGCCAGACACCTATTATCTTGGATCGTGGATGTCAAGGTGTGGCTACTCTGTGTGGGTGAGCACTGGAACAGTTCTAAACAAAGATTGTTAACAGAGTGGTCGCCTAATGGGTCGCCTAACGACTTTTGGCTACTTAGGTCGTCAATCTATTATTCAGCATTCCATGATGTTTCTCATAGGTTCGGTCTCTACGTGAACTAAAAACAAACAAAACAGAATAAAAATGGTAAACAAACAAAACCAACAATTTAAAAGAGAGAGGGGTAGGGAAGAAAAAAATTAAGCTAAGCTTATTACCACTGCTAGGGTTTAGGACTGGGCCTACAGAATGGGGTGCTGTTGGGTCGTAACGCCTAGGGAGATGGTATGGCTAGGAGAGGAAAGGTGTGAAAAACACTTAAAAGGCCAGGGAATGTCTAATCCTCTTTGGGCTTATAATAAGTGAGTGGGTCTGTGTCTACTTAAAGGTCCCATGACATGAAATTTCCACTTTCTGAGGTTTTGTAACATTAGCATGAGTTCCCCTAGCCTGTATATGGTCCCAAAGTTTCTAGAAATTTTAATCTGTGTAAATCGAGCTTTTGCTATTTTTCTCTGCCTTTGAGAAAATGGAAGCTCAACCGGGCTGATCTTGAATCTCCTCCTTATGACGTTATAAGGAGAAATGTTACCTCCCCTTTCTCTGCTTTGCCCGCCCAGAGAATATTTCTCGCCCATGAGAAAATGAGCTAGGAAGTAGAATGCGCGCGCGATTTTAGTTTGTCCACGAGAGATATCATGGCTTATGAGCGAGCGAAGCATAATAATTGCTCAATAATTGGATGTACAAATGAACATCGAATGGTCAATACAGAGCTGGGCTTGCTGAACGTCGGACAAGTAAGTCAACAAATGATATATAAGTGTGTTGCTTTACTGTTTATGGTTACCTAGCTTGTTACACGTAGAATGTGGCTGTCACATTAGCTATGCAGTTACTTGCGCTAATGTAAAGGTAGACAGTATCAAGTTACACACACTGTAACGCGAGTGTTGTACATTTCTTTGTTATTTGGATAACCGTTTTCCTGTTGGTTATATGGCGCGCGCGATATCCGCATTTCAAGATCGCAGAGCTTGATGTAATTGTAATAAGATAAATTACAGACGTTACAGATCTCTCATGAAAAGGCAACAGTAGGTTCGCGTTAGCTACATGATAATAACTGTAAACCATCCGAATAAAGTACCGTATCCAGTAGGGTTGGGTATCGTTTGAATTTGAACGATTCCGATTCTGATTCCGATTCCTTGTTTCGATTCCGGTTCCTAACGATTCTCGATTCCGATTCTTTTAAGAGGCAGGGTCAAAAAAGTTTAGATCAATTTTAATTCTATGAACTTTTTACTTTTTATGAACTTTACTATGAATTTCTCACAGGGCTGTTTTCAACTACAATATAAATATCAAATCTATTTAAAAAAAATTTTTTAGGACATTTTAAATGAGCTAGCTAACCAACGGTCTTTCTGAAGGAAATAGTCTGACCTTCTCCATCAATTGAAATATAAAAAAAATGTGCATCACAATACGTGTATTGTGATTGTCACTAACATTTTAGTAACTAAACTGAATTTTATTAGGTTTAGTGACAACATGTTACAATGTTTACATGGTACAATTTCTGGTAAGCCACGCTTTTTTATTATTTCAATTCAATTATTGTGATTTGATTTAATATTGACTAATTTGGATAAATATTAGGTACTCAAGATAGGCGTTAATTTTTCTCAAGAAAAAAACAACTCACCTAATGCTGTAAACATTACAGAGAGCCCTATCAGCTGGCAGTATTATTTAAGGTTAAAAATAACTCAAATTAAATATAATGCGTTTTTTATTATAATAACTTTATTTACTGATATAAGTAAAAATATAATAAATATGTAATATAGTAGCAAAACGTTTTAGCAAAATACTCTCTGTAGCTCTTTTTTTCTTGCCAACTATGTGCTATAGCCTATATGTTCATTAAATGACTTTCCTGAAGTAAATATGACATAATTGTTCTCCAGCTATGTTATTGACCTCTTCACGCTGATAAAAAAACACTGATTGATCGATATTATGTATGAGGAAATATACATTTGGTAAGTTGTAGCCTACTGATCTTTCAACAGTGTTCGTGTTTTTTTTACTATTAGCTAGAGATGATCGGTTCACGTGCGCTAGGGATCTGTCACGTCACATTTACAAGTGCCAAAACGGTATTTATTGTTTTAATCTCGTAATAAAATTGACAGAATCTGAGAGCTGAGATTTATTTTGTAGGCTATATCATAAAGTAACTGCTCTGTCTAGTCTGTCGGTCTCCGTGTCCTCTTTGCTTCGCGATTTTATTGTGCGTGAGAAAATGGATGTGTGGCGTGAGAGCGTGTGAAAATTGTCAATTGCGTGTGTCCCACAGTGAATGCGTGAGAGTTGGCAGCTCTGCATGTGTAAATGTGTTTTCATGATTTTTTTTCATGAAAACATCGCGCGCAGTTTTCAAACGGACGAGCAGAGGACGATAGAATACGGTTGCAACTTGCAAGATACCGAAGAATAAGAAAACATCATATAAGTACGTTTTTAAGGTTTAACGTCAGGGTTGTTTGCTCTGAATAAATTTTATGAGACGCTGTGTGAGTTAAGGCAACTCACACAGCGTCTCATAAAATGTATCGGTTCGCAGTTTAGCATAACAATCCATGATCTACGCTTACACCTGTGCTAGTAATACACGCATTTACCATGCCGTGTGTACGTTACTGTTTACAAATGTTTAACTAATGTGGGGAAGTAGGCTACAGCTGTCAGTGTTCAACGAGTTAACTTGGCAGTTTGAAATAGATTAGGTAGTTACTTTAGTTCAGAATAGGGCTAGAAATGATCAAATTGGTAACTTAGACAGCGGTTTCTTCTTCCGGTCGGCGGACTGTGAATCGAAACTAGGAATCGAAATTTAAACTTTTGAACGATTCCGGGAAAATCGCAAAGCTAGTCCCGGTTCCAATCGATACTCGATACTCGATACCCAAGCCTCCAGACATAATATTTTAAACTAACCATTCGGAAACGTCCTGCTGGAGCCGCTGAGTTGCAACTTCTTCATCCGTTGCTTCTCCATCTGGATCAGATTCTGGGTAACTGAAATGCTTGAACGACTGCGTGTCTTCGTGCCATTGCAATATATCCAACGTAAACAAACATGCCTGGTACCATTGCGCAAGGTGTTCAAGGCCACACCCACCCTCCACCTTGCGCCGCCTTTCTCCTACTCATTAGTATTTAAAGCTACAGACACCGAAACGGCCCGTCTGAAGGAAGCTCATTCTGGGACTGGCTTGTAGTGGCTATAATTCTGCACCGAGGCTGAATTTTTGGAAAGAGATTTCAGATACAGTAACAAGGACCACTAAGGACTATATTAAAGCCTACAAAAAGTAGCATGTCATGGGACCTTTAAATGGGCCTGGTGGTGAATTGGGTTGACTCTGGTGAGAACCAGTGGTGACATCAACCGTTTCTTCACCACCCCAGCACTAGGGGGAGTGCTACCTATAAATAAAACACAGTTGGCTGAACAAAAGGGAACTTAACTTAAATTTAAATTCAAACTTTGTTTAAACTAAATTTAAATTCAAACTTTGTTTAAACTAAATTTAAATTCAAACTTTGTTTAAACTAAATTTAAATTCAAACTTTGTTTAAACTAAATTTAAATAAGTGTGTAAAGAAAGGCAGGAAAGGGGTTAAATAATATCAAATAATAAGTGTAAAAAGGTAAGCAAAATGAACAAAATAAAATAATCAAAGGAGAAATAAAACAAAATAAAAGATAAAACAAAAACAGAGGTAGAGAGAGGAAAGCCGACCTAGCTGGGGATGGCCACAAGGTGGCGTAGTTGAGCCCACACAAAAGATGTCGGGAGGTCAAGAGAAGTGTTAGACACTTAAACAGACTGCCCTCTAGCGTTAGTCAGTGGTGTTGTGACCTAGACTAACTTCCGACGTGATTAAATCTGAACGCGTTTAGTGAGATTACTCTCTTCTTAACGGTTGATTTACTTTTTTTATCTCAGCGGATCCTTTTGTGCCAGTTTACTGCGCAAGAGTGTGAGGCAGGATTTTCTTCGCTACCGATACACAATAAAAATATACAAATTTTCACTTGATCAAGGTTTTAAGGACTCCCATTTACATATCAATCAGATACTGGCCTGCAGTGTTTTCTGATTAGATTTGCATAAGGTATGCATTAGTTAGCTAAGCTAATGTTTAACCTTAAGAGAGTGAGATCGCCTTAGTTGAATTGAAACTGGAGCACGCAGTAACTTCAATTTAGCGATACAAAAGATAGACCTTTCAAAAGATGAGAAGAGGAACATCGCTCAAATCAATCTTTTATCACATTGAAAGAAGATTGCTTTATTCTAACAGGCAATCTTGATAATATTAAAATGTGCTGTAAAGAGGTTTTTCTGTAAAGAGAAACTATTTTATTATTATGAACTGCAGTTTATATTTTAACAATTAACAAAGACTAAATGTTAGACAAATAGAAACTGTTAACGTACTGAACTGAAATCGGCTTTGAGATTTTCAGTTTTCACAGAAGTGAGTTTGCTTTGCAACTTGTCTCACTCTCAGCGTGCATCAAATAATAAACACATAAATTGACAATGTGTTTGCTCACAAAACAAAGTTTAAAACATGCCCACATTCTCCACCAATCTGTAATGAGTTACAGTTTAAAATATCTATTTATATTTATAATTAATTTTAACGGATTATAATGAATCAAATATTTTAGTTATTTTTAGAATTGACTGTAGCAGAATTAATAGTACAATTATTTAATCAGTTCATCCAATGAACAGAAAGCATAATCAATTATTAATTCTAGGAAATATATTATCTTCCTGGCCAAGAAAGGATAACCTTTTCCAACTAAAGTAAATAAAGTTCTAGCAGGGTAATAGCATAGGTATCGCTAGATCAAGATGTTTAAGTGACTTCGATATGTGGCAAACACAGGGACAATAAAGCGTCGATATAATGGTTTAATAAATGAAACTAGGGTAGGCTACACACACAACTAAACTAAGCAAAGATTGTATACAAAATCAAGAAAGTTAAGAAAAGTGAAGAAAGAGAGAGAGAAGAAAAGAGAATGGCAAGATTACAATCAGTTAACCACAACCAACGAGAAACATCATAGAATCAGGGTCACCTTGAAGGGCCACAATAACTTAGAAACTAAAGGCTGCGAACAGAATATTTTGATATTAAGAAAGAGGGGATTTGAAGACATTAAAGCAGTGATACATCATCTTTGGATATCAACATTGGAAGTTACTCTAACATAACTAAAGAATCATAACTAGGCTAATAAAGCATAGGGACATGCATAAAACACAGGAGAAATACTATAAACATTTGGGAAACGTTTGTGGGTAAGAATGGAGTAAATGTCCTTTGTGTATTGGAGTTTGTCTCTATAGTCTTTAACCAAATGGCTAGTGTCTCCTGTGCCGTCTTTGAGGCTTGTAGACACAGTCTCTTGCTGAGATCGTTCAGTGGAGCCGAAGTGATTACAGCCTTTGAAGAGAAACTGGTTTTAGGGCCGATGACAACAGGGGAGAGGGGGAAGGTTTTCTGATGTCTAGGTCATTCGTTACATATTTCCCCCCTTTCGAACGACGAGGTTCAGGTGGAGACATCGTCGGACGATGGTCAGTTGTATTGTGATGGGCAAGTGAATCAAGATGCTTGGGTCCCTAGTGGTTCCTAATTGACAGTCAGAGTTGCAGTGTTTTCACCAGTCTCTCACGGGTGTGGTAGTTAGAGACTGTGGCCACTGCAAGGTGTTGGTCCTCGGTCAGTTTCATCCTGTGCACCTGTTCTTGGCCCAGGCAGGACAGAAGTGATGGAGATGGTTTTCGAAGGATGCCATGAACACTGTGTTGTCTGAGCTTCTTTGGTCATCAACGGTGTGATGAAGTGTTGGCTCGTTCTGGATGTGGCGCTGTCACTTGGTGACACAATGGCTGTTTCTGTGTTCAAAGGCTGGTTAGCAGGGATATGGGTGAGGTCTTCAGTCAGAGGGCATTCTAGGTGGTCGTTGGCTTCAGGTCTCATGCCTAGTCATAGGAAGTCTGACTTGTCCCCTTCATCCTCAGCCGAAGTGATAACAGCCTTTGAAGAGAACTGGTTTTAGGGGCACTTTTATCTTATTTCCCCTTACTCAACATGTGCTTTTCAATACATTCCTGTTGTCTCTCGACAACGCTCTTTCATCATGCGCAGAAGGCAGTGCAATACTGCTAATCTGCGTCCCATTCGCTCATCCTCACACACTTTCTCTAACAACTTCTCTTCTACTCACACCAGTCTGGGAGGGGTGGGGGTGCAGGGCTTCTCATTTCTAACAACTGGAAATACTCAACTCTCTCTTTATGCAATAACAACTCGTTTGAATATCATGCTATTACACTTACAACTCCCAGTAAGATCCATATTGTAGTCATATATCGCCCCCGGGTCAGCTGGGAAGCTTTGTAGAGGAGCTGGATATGCTGATGTCCTCTTTCCCTGAGGACGGCTCCCCACTGGTAGTCTTGGGTGATTTCAGCATTCATCTAGAGAGGCCGTATGCGACAGACTTCATCTCTCTCCTAGCCTCTTTCGATCTCAAACGGCTCATCACCACAGGTACTCACACATCAGGCAACCAACTGGACCTGATTTACACACGCAACTGAATCGCAGACAACATTCTGGTGAGACCTCTCCATGTTTCAGATAATTTCCTCATTACTTTCAATCTACAACTCTCTACCCCTGCACCACCAACCCCCCTAACCCTCTCTCCTCCTTCTCTCCGCTAACCAATGAAGAAGTATCTAAACTTCTCTTCTCCAGTCATCCTACCACCTGCCCTCTAGACCCTATCCCCTCATACCTTCTACAAGCCATCTCTCCCACACTTCTAGCACTCACACACATCACCAACTCATCCCTCCATACTGGCATTTCCCCTACAGCATTCAAGCAGGCTCGGGTAACTCCACTGCTTAAAAAACCAACATTAAACACATCACTTGCAGAGAATTACAGACCTATCTCTGTCCTACCATTCATTGCGAAAACACTTGAACGAGTTTTTTTTTCAACCAAGTAACATCCTTCTTGTCTCTGAACAATCATCATCATTACAGCAAACCTATCTTTGCTGTTACTACTGTGTTGTCGCAGTCCTTCGGTCGGAATGAAAATAAATTATGTACCCAGCCGTTGGTGAAATGTCCGTGGGCTTTAAGAGATTTATAGTTTTTAAACTGTTCACTAGTATATGCGCTTATACAATGTCCAAGAATGAGGATGAGGAAAGCAATACGTGGTCAGCACTCCAGCTTATGGATCTATGTTTCACCACATAACGGTACCTGTCATATTTATTGAGTTTATTGCAGTACGCCATTTTCTCAGTTTTCTTGGGCTTCTCCAGTTTTGTGAGTTATTTACTTATCTCTACTCTTGTAATCTCTTTATAGTTAGTAGCTAGCGACACACAACAAACCCACGTGTCTTGACAAAGACCGATTGCTATATTATAAGGTGTGTTGGACATCGGCTGGATGTAACCGATCGGCGAGAGTAGCCGCGTGCCGGCGGGAGGAGCTGCAAATGGAGACGTGAAGTCGGACACTCTCTGCTTCCCGTAGTGACTGCTCATGTGGTGTTAGCATACTTTACCACAGCTGAAGTGAAATAAATGCAATATTTGGCAAATAATACGCAGATGTTTCAGAGACATTTTCATTCAATAGTTTATGTACTGCTTCATACAGCGTCTGTTTGAACAAGAATAAAGTTCAACATAAGCTACTATCAATGAAGTGGAGTCTACGTTTTTTAATCAGTTTTAATTTGATAAACATAACATCACAACTACATGAAAAGAGTGTTTACTGTTATAAAAAAACTGATTTGTGAGCTTTAGAGGAACTAAAGGTGTTCGAATAAACACGAAACACACGTGATCGTTGTCATGTGGTGAATCCGGCTAATCGTGGAACAGCTGTGTCGTCATCAGAGCTTGTGCAGCCGCTCTTGAGAAGCTGCGCTGGCTGAGTTCTCCGGCTACTCTCGAATCGCTCTCGCGGTACTTTGATGGCACACGTCACAGTCACGTGGCGTCGGTGCTGTATCAAGGCTGCGTTCCAGTCCACTTTTAGACACGCACTTGCGAACTTCCCTAAGCACTTCCCCTCGGGGGAATCCCTGCCGCCATTTTGAAGTGCGTTCCACTTCGTGAAGTGGACGAGGGAAGTTTATATGGACTGACCCTCGTTCCTTCGATTTTGACAGGGAGCGAGTCTACTTCATATGTACACTTCAGTTCATATGTCCCACAATGCAGTACGATTGTGACGTCACCACAGATCTCGTCTAATCACCACCACAACAAACAACTCTATGAAATATGATTTAAATTAATAATTTAAAACAACCCAAACACGCCTATATACATTTGGATACTGTATTAAACAAATTCTTAAAGGGGAAAAAATGTAAATAATAAATGAACTCCATAACTGATCCAAATGATCAAGGGCTTACTTAGGACGTTCCAATTCTATGGAAGGCCAAAACGTGTGAAACTGTCGTGTAAACACGTAATTACGTCGTGTTTTACTGACAGTTTCACACGTTCACAAGTCCAACAAGCCTATAATTTGTATACCGCACATGACAGCTTCACACACTCATTTGAAACGGATCTAGACTATGACGTCATCATATGACATGCAATTGAACTCAATAAAAAAATGTACACCACATGTATCTTATGATCATCACATATCTTATGAACGTAATCATTTTTAGGTTGTTTTTTTTTTTTACTTCTCTTTGAGTCTAACAGTAACTGTCAGTGACAGTGATCACTTGGTCACAGTGAAGTTGGACTTTTCAGTAAAAAAACACATTATATTTGAAAAGATACAAGTCAATTACATCACCAAATCGTCTACATGAGCCACTGATGCTTTAATATTTTATTTTATCAACAAGTATACAATGATTTGAGACACAGCTCGTCAGTAATCACACTCGGCTGTGATTGGTTCATCCCGACAGCGCCGAGAACAGTAACGAGTATCACGTGACAGTGGTGATGCTGTAGCTAGTATTTATTGCTCATGCTCCTTTATTTATGAATAATGGCAGTGTTGCGCTGGAAATGTATTTTGGATGATAAAAAAAACTATATATTATATGCAATCTATTTTCCTATGCCTTGACCAAAGCCAAGTAATCCTGTTTTTTGCATAAGGGTTTGCTGGGGAATGGAGAAGGCTATTCCTGCACAACCGGAGGCTGCAGTTCCAGGACCCCAGTGACAGCGCCACCTACCGAACAGTACGGGCTTTAGGGACTGTCAAAAAGAACAGATCCTGTGAACGCAGGTGACATGTCCCTGCAGACCTCGGGAGGATGTAAGTGTTCAGATAAGGAGGAAGAAGTCCTAATACTGCTTTATAATTAAAAAGGTGCCAGTGCATCCAACGCCGAATGGAGAGAGAGAACCACTCGACCCGAGAATACAGCAAACAGTGATGAGTGAGAGATTTTAAGTTTGTGATGAATCTTAAGGCTCCATGAAACACTGTGTCCAAAGCATGAAGACACTGGAAGGTTGAATGCATATATAAAATATCACCATAGTCCAAGACAGACAAAAATGTTGCATTTACAAGTTGTTTTTTAGCTTCAAAAGATAAACAAGACTTGAGTCTAAAGAAAAAAACTAACTTCGATTTCAGTTTTTTCACCAAATCTTGGACATGCAATGTAAAAGACAGTGATTGATCAATGGTAATGCCCAAGTATTTGTAATGTGACACTTCATTAGTGTCACATTACGACACATAACGAGCTCATCACAAAGGGCGTGGTGAGCTGGAACCTGCTTACGTCACGTGCCACCACTTACAGACACTGTCTGTACCACCGCAAACATCCAATAGGAAAATTCAACTGCAGTAGCCACCGTTCAACCTGAAGAGTGCAGCACTCAGCCGTTTTTACACCATATATTGTAGAATTAAAACACTTTATACCCAAATGTCAAAAAAGTTATTCGAATCAATGAGCAGCACTAATTAAGCCCCATTCTTACAGGTCATTAACTAAAAAAAGTTGGTTTAGGGTTTAGTTACCCTTTAAGATGGACGACATGGACACCAATCACGAGAATACTTTTTGTGCGCAAAAACAAACAAAAATAACGACTTTATTCCACTATTCATTTCCTTCTCTCTGGGCCTCGAGTGAGTTCACGTAGTGTTTTTGCGCAGCGCTTCTGTGTTGTACGTCACACGCATCACACACATGACCGGCGTCGGCCAATAGTGAGCCTACGTGGTGACGTGTAACACAGACGCGCTGCGCAAAAACACTACGTGAAAAGACTCGAGGCCCAGATAGAAGGAAATGAATAGTGGAATAAAGTCGTTATTTTTGTTGTTTTTTGCGCACAAAAAGTATTCTCGTCGCTTGATATACTTAAGATTGAGCCACTGTAGTCACTTGGACTATATTAACGATCTCTTTAATACATTTTCTGGGCCAGCAAGTTTCGGTCACCTAGAAGTCTATGGAGGAGTGAGCCAGCGCTCAGATTTCATCAAAAATATCTTAATTTGTGTTCCGAAGATGAACGAAGGTCTTATGGGGTTGGAACAACATGAGGGTGAGTAATTACTGACAGAATTTTCATTTTTGGGTGAACTAACCCTTTAAGTCCTATTGTACCGAATTTTGGTTGTAGTTCCACCAGAGTTCCACTGGGGGCGATCGCCCATGAGTGCAAAGTGAATGGGAGTCTATGGAGCTAGACGGCTAAATTTGTCTCTTTCACCCGATTGCCGTTGAGAAATCTCAGATTTGATTGTAGGTTTTGCAAGTTCAACATGGGTTATAGGCCGAAAGTTGAATGAACGAGTACTTACGTCCTTTCGATTTCTTACAGGTTGAGTTGTTGTTGCCCATAACATGCTAGCATTCTGCTAATGAACGCTGATTGGTCAGTGAAGGACTGATTACGACCAGAGATACCGCTCGATGGCATCGTGGTATCCGAAGCGGGACCAGAAACAAACAAAACAAAAACTCTTCTAGCACGTGTGTTTACCTGTGTCAGCTGTGTTGTCGATGCCTCAAGAGAAAAGAAAGTGCAGAGCGTGAAAGCACCAGAGTGACTGAAGGATTGCCGTAAAGCAGTATCTCTGGTCGTACGATGTGTATGACGTCATTGACATTTTAAAAGACTTTTTAAAGCAAATAAGTGACTCTAAAAAATCTAACACCCAGCAATGTGTAATTTCTTTGCATCTCCTTTCGAATACAACATTCAAATTACTAGACAAAAAATTATATCCTGAGAAAAGTGGATTTTGAGGGGTATAGCGCCATAGAACTCAATTCATTCTGCACTCGTCCTGTGAGCGCCCTCATGTGGAGCCAGAGTGAAACTGCAACCATTTCAGAAGCCGGAAGTTTACTGAGAGTGAAACTTCTCGCCTTATTAGACATTCTCTGCTACAACTGGGGTAATGTTTTTGATCAGTCGCTGAGCAGGACCGCTGCAGACCGGCGCATGCGCACTAGCGCCAGTGCGGTGTTGGGAACTACAGTTTCAGAAGTCAACAGCAAACCCGTTTTCTAGTGCTAGGTTCACATTCTCTACTCATTGTAATCTAGCAGATTGAATGTTATCAAGTTTAGAAGAGAAGCGCTATTTTGTTGTGTAGATCACAAATATCATGATTAAATCGGACAATCTGTTCTCCCTTCTTTCTTTTTTTTGCGACATGCATGTGCATGTGACATGCAGGGTTGGTTAACCAGGAATTCTGCTCAAAATGCAAACGATATAGACCGATTAATCATTTTTGCTTGATACCATATACAAATGACTCGGACAAAATTTGTTAATCAGAAAAAATTTATTTGCTCAAAAAACTTCCATAAACTGTTGAAAAAAAAAAATCTCATCTCATCTTGACAAAATTATATAACCCTTTCTGGTAATATTATCTGGCATTATTTTGAGTTGTTAACATGCATTTCAGGACCATTTTACTGCAAACCCTTTTACACGTTTGTTTCAAAAAGCTAGGACTTTCCGATGCTAAAAAAAAAAAAATCAACCATGTAAAATTTACCAGTACTAGTAAAACTATTTTGATTTGACCGTTTACAATCAGTAGCCTAAAAAGCCTGTACACATGAACAATGGTTATCAAACATTTATGCAGCGTTCAACAAACCTACATCACCTTCAGTCTTACGATTAAGACAATAATAGCAATGTTCTCCGTGTCCGTCAAGATTCCAAGGTCACGATTCTAATGCTTCCATGGAATTCTGGGTGCATGTCATTATTCTTTGGCACTAATAAAGAACGCAGAATAAAATAAAAAAATCTAATTATATTTTAGGAATGATGCTTTTGAAGTCTTCAGTAGAACTATAGAGGAATTGCATAAACCCTCACATGCATGTAAGGCATCATTGCTATGAGAAGGGTTTGAGTTCCTTTCATGATCGTTGTTTTATTGTAATTTAAGGACACTGATCGCTCCTGTATCACTCCGGATGACAGGGGAAACATTAAATTACTTTATATACAGCATAACCGAGGTCAAAAAGGATACAGGAAATGTTCTGCATACATACAAATATACAAACTCACTGATGAACATTTAAACTTCATACCTTCAAAAAAAAAAATAATAATAAACCACATAAAAGTAGTGCCTCTGCAGTCTAAAGACCAAACTGGGACCAAATGAAGATGCAGAACCAAAGCAGGTGATCGAGGGCAACGTTTGTGAGCGTGGCTGGGCTTTGGGTTCTGGATGAGCAGGAAGTGATGCGTGATTCCTGGCTCTAGTTCCTCTGAAACGAGCTCTGGGCGGCACTGGTGGCGGCGGTGGCGGCTGCGCTCTGGAAATTGCGGTTCGTGAGGACGCCCTGGGAGAACTCCTGCTGGGCCTTCTGGAAACTGGCACCAGTGCGACGGTAGTTGGAATGAACCTGGAAAACACCAGACACGTCAAGCCAAACCAAAGAGCCACAGATTTCCACTAAAAACCTCTGAGCTACTTACTCACCATTTTCAGTAAAAAGATGGACAGCGCGGCACTGGCCGTGAAGAAGGCCGCCACCACCATCATAATGATGCCGACCGCTCTATTAGAACTCATCGCCTCTATGGCAGTGATCCAGCCGCTGGAATCAAGAAGAACAGCGAGTAAATAATGTATGGTTGATCCGGCTAAATGATGCTTTGCTACTACAAATATGTCCATACAAATGAATATTTCAGATTTTCTATTGTGAGTAGATTTTTTGGGTTTTTTTTTTTGCATGCAATATATACTATTTGTTTTGTTTAGAATGAATGGAATAAAAAATAAAAATAAACATTTTAATGTTTACATTTAATTAAATTACATTCTGTTATTATAAAATTAAATTTTATATATATATATATATATAATTTTATATATTTTACTAATACTAAATGTATTATATAAAATATGTATATATACATTTTATTAAATTCATATACACAAATATATTTATTAAATAAATTCATAATAAATAAATTAAAACGATAACTATTCTAAAACATGTTAAATATTTCTCATTTTTACAATATATACTGTTTTATTTAGAATGATCTGAATTCTAAAAACTTATATATATTTTATATTATACATTTTTTTTATCTCTAATTGTATTCTATTAAATACATATATATATATACACATTTTATTACATTCATATACATCATCATACATATATATATATTAATAACATTTTAAATATATACAAATTTAAAAAGAAAACGATTCTAAAACAAATGTTATATATTTCTAGCTATATTCTACAATAGCCACATGTCTATTTTTCACATTACATGCACATGAAATACAGATTTCAGCAGTATTTATGAATATTTATGAAAACTAAACAAAATTGAATTTTTAGTTTATAAATCAAACTAGCACAGATATGCAGGAAATCCCCTGTATAACCAATTATACAGTTTAGCCTCATTATTCACAAATATTTAAATGTCAGAATGCTGCAACTGACCAATCAGAATGAAGAGAGTCTCATTTTAACATTATTCTACTGAGAATACTGAGTACTGAGAAATCAAGCACTTTTATTTCAGGGCAAACGCGCTGCTTTAAGAGGAAAGGATAAAGCAAGAAGTTTCAAGAGCAAGAGGACATACTTCAGATAGGAAGCAAGAGTTTTAAAGGAAGTCCAACAGCAGAAAACCGTTAGTTGAGGAAGAGACACTGGTCAAAGAGAAGAAGAGAAAGCTGAGTGTGAGAGAGACATCTGTCACAGAGGAGAACAGACAAACGGTGCAGCTCACAGGCGGTGAGCCTCACTTCTGCGCTCAAATATTCCTTTAACACTCGCAATAGTGGAACAACAACTACTAGTGAATGACTGTAGTCCAGAATGAAGCTGTGAAGAAATGAGTTTACTCATACCTGTTGCCCCAATTGGGAATGCCCACGCTCTGAATCACAGACACCACGATCTGAGCGAAGAAAATGAAGAAGAAGAAGAAGAAATTGAAGGAGCTGTCAGACCTGAAAGAGAAATAAATATACGAATTATCGAAGTGACAGAAATGTGCTGACAAAATCCTATAGGCATCACGTCATCAGGGGCCGGATTCACCAAGATCCTCACCAAACAGCCGCTGTGGCTCGAGGTTTTCCGAAGTTACTAGCCTCAATTTTGACATTGATAACATGGGGAGAAACTGCCATATAGATATTTTTTATATTATCTCATAATTTGACAGCAGGTTTGGTAGGGCTGGGTATCGATTCAGATGTTCCAATTCGATTCGATTTTGATTTGCAAGCTCTAAATTCGATTCGACTCAATGAATATATATTTAAAGGTGCATTGCGCAAGTCTCTGAGTTTTTGCAGAACTATGCCCCCTTCTGGCGACACGCGAAACTGCAACCAGAGTTGTGCACGCGGTTATGTGGAGTTTGCGTTGGGGTTTGGGATGAACTAGAAGCCGGTCTCTTTGAATCCATCTTCTACTTTTGCAAAAGTCGCTTGAGTTGTCTTCGCTGATGCGGATAATGGCGGCGAATACACAAACCTGCCAGACATAGCCAGGTGAGCGTGAACGCGCATGACGTCACGCCCAGTCGATTCCGTCCCGAATCCCTCTTATTTATTTTACTGTACAGGATTATAGAGGCAATCGCAGTGATCATAGAAGGGCTCATTCAGCCCATCAGGCAATTGTTTAAGCATGTATGGGTTAGAAAAATGGGTATTTTTAACATGAAAAGTTGCTTAATGCAAACCTGTATATTAAACTCTTTTTATTTTAGGTACACGTGGGTACATTAAAACAGAATCATATTTACCTGTGCCCTTCCTGTCTAACAGGTAGGACATATGCAGAAATTGAATAAAGTTATCAAACAGTCTGCGCTGCATTAATTATAAATTATACATAGACTAATCCTTATTAAAGTTACAAAAGTTCTTTAGTCAAGAGCAGTGAGTGTTTTTCTCTGTTCTTTGATTAAAGGGACACTTCACCCATTTGCATTAAGCTTTGTATTGTTAGAAACCCAGTCATATATTATAATAAATGTGGATTTTTCATCCATTTTTCCCTGAGATGGGAGAAATAAGGATTTAAGTGTTTTACTTCCTGCTTATTATGACGTAAAAATCATCATTTTGCGTCATAATAAGCAGGAAGTCACATTTCATTGAAAAGTGTAGAGACTACAGACACTCGTTCCTCATCTTTCCCAGGGGGCGGGAACCGCTCACGCTACAGGCCTATTACAGATCAGTGGGTGGGACTTGACTTTCTGAAAACTAAAAGCAATATCCTCCATCTTGTTTGGAAGCTAAGCTAACAGGCGCTGTGGAGACAGATGTAAAGTTATGACAATAGCGGAGGAGAGTGCTCAATATGATATAGAGGAAGAGGATTTCAGAAGTCTGATGCTTGAATCAGGTGTTTGTGGCTACCTTTACAAGCCGCATTATAGCGAAGAGCAGCCGAGGCAGAAGACCTGCCTGCCGCGGACGAGGAGCCCGGACTGGCTCGGGTTAGGGCGGACTGGTGGCGCCGGTGATCTCACTATGCAACTACGAACCGCTACGAACACAGAGATAGAGTCCGACTGTGGCAAAGAATTTCAACAATGACAACTTCTCCTGGATGAAATCTCTGAATCAGACGAGGACACGGACGTTTGTGTTGTGAATCAGACGAGGACACGGACGTTTGTGTTGTGAACTATCCTAGTTTCGCACCGCATCTGACTGAACATCCAGGTAACGTTACAATGCAATAATTCACCACTTCGAAAGAAATACAAATGAAGAGTAATTCACTAATGAGTTCGCCAACTAACTAGACATTTTGTGTGAAATTAATTTCAAGCTCTGGTGGTAGCTAGCCTTGTAGACGGAAGAGTTATTTCTCTTAGGCAGATATGCGCTTTCTGGATTAGTGGGAGTGGCTTGCGCAGCTGTGCAATGTGGTGCATTGTGGGAGTTGGTGTCTTTCATACAAATGCGTCCTGAAGTTACTTTCTTTATTTCCTCGGCCAAGAAGGCACCAAATTCAAAATTAATTTTACATTTCGACTACATATATGACCCACTTTCAATAAAGATCAATGTTCCCATGGGTGAAGTGTCCCTTTAACTTTAGCGACAGATATAATTAGTGGCTGCTGTGTACTGTCCCTTTAAGACCAGCCGCTGCTGACAGGGACGCGGATCTCACACGCGCCTCATTCTCTCACGAGTCACAACTCTTCACGTTCATCATAAGACTACTCTTATGTTATGAAGATACTCGACAAAAAGACATTTTGGCATAATTGTGTGTGTTATTGTTCGTTCAAGCTCGAAAGAGAACTGTTTTCTGGGCTGTCTTGTGCGCACGCACGATATCAGCGCGAGTCTTTCTGTGTGTCACAGTCAGGACATTCACAGGCAGCGAGCTCTTTTTTCGTCTTATCGCACATGAATGGTTTAAATTTGCATGAATTAGATTGGGATCATGTAACACTAGCCAAAGGATGGCAAAAATTAACAGATGCGTTAATAGCGTTAAAGCTACAATATGCAAGAATTTTTTGCCGCTAGAGGGCGCTACATTCCAAACAACAACAACGGCATAGCTTGATGACGATATGAAGGAGCGTGGAATGATGGGAACTGTCGTTTTAAACTCCACCGTGGATGTAAATCAGTCAGACGGGAATCGAAAAATCATGTTCATGGATGAGGCTAAGTTCTATTTTTATAATGACATGCTTTTTGTGGCGAGGGGGGCGTGGTTCAGCGCGGTCTGTAATGGGAGAGAGAAGAGACGAGCAAGTAGGTCAAGTGCAAATGACGAACACCTGTGTCTTATTGCTGTGATCCGCGTGGAGAGACCGCTTTTAAGCCGCGCTGGAACGAGAGAGACTGAAGAGAAAATTGGACGCAGAGAAAGAAAACCGGTGGATCCGAGCTCTCATTTTTGAACTGTTTTGTGCCGTCGCGGTTGCCACGGTGAATGCGCGTTGTGTGCGACTTTTGTTTGTTTTGCTTTATTTTAATAAAGTACGAGTCCCAGTCACGCCGACCCGTCTTCTTCCTTCCTGACTCTTAAACCTCATCACACTTTTATTTCATTAAAATGAATTAACCGCAAGAAAAGTAAGGTGTAATACTATATTGGTTATCATAGATGTTACTGTATGTCGAATTCATTGTTGTGATAACGCTGCGCAGTTTTACGTGTTCTAAACAATTGTTGTAAAAGTACATTCGAACATACCCACATCATTTGCCAAAATACTGATTAATCTTTATGTATAACACATGCTATATTTATTTACATGGCCATAAACACCAGACGTGATAAACAATGTCAATAAACTAAACACAAATCTAAAGCAATAATACTTCCCTTACATAAACATAACTATTACCGAATGCTACATTTGGAAAATATAAAATTAAGCATGCTTTGTCGACAGAACCAGCTGCAATCGGTAAAGAATAATTGTGTTCCATAACGACTGCACGAAACAAGCTAACGTTTGTTGCTTGATAGACGCTACAACTACAACTTCCGCATTTGTCCAGGACTCCACGCAGTACGAGCGGAAACCGAGGGTAACGCGGATATGACGCAATTGACTGGCGACTCCCAGCTCCCCCCTGCTCTAACGCCCCGTTTCCTTGGTTAAAATCGCAATTTTCTCACAATTTAAAAATAGTTGGAAACATTTGGAATATTGTAAGTAATCAACTTAACAAAATATATAACACTGGCCTTGAGATTATGGGATATTTTAATGCAAAATTCTTGCATATTGTACCTTTAACAGTCCAAATTTGTTTATTTCATAAAAAAATAAAATAAAATAAAAACGCAGCATTTTGCGTCATATAATTGCGTAGGCTTGACATCGCGATTGCGATATGATTAATCGTGCAGCACTAGTTTAGGTTATTTTAAAATCTCACTGCATTAGCTATAAAATGGAGTTTGCAAGCCTATGAACTGTGGAGGAAAACTAATACTGGCTTTTGGGTAATAGATAAATAAATAAGGAAAAAAATCAATTCGTGGCGTTTGAGAATCGATTTTGAATCGACCACATTTTAAAAAACGATTAATCGAAAAATCTATTTTTTTGCCCAGCCCTATTTATTAGGCTGCTGTCACTTTAAGAGCTGACGCACTGATCCATTATACTGTTACACATGCATTTTCTTTCTCAACCGTTTACATTAACTTAAGACATAACTGACTGTGTTTACGTGAAAACTCGCCAAGACCGGCATTTTGACATTATGTTGTGTGTATTTGAATGTTTAAGCGCAATAAGCAGCAAAAAAGGACTCAGTTTATTTCAGGTTTTTGGGAATACACAAAATTCTTATCTTTATTCTTAAGTTAGAAAATAAGAAGAAAACAGCAGTTAAAGGGATAGTTCACATAAAAATGAAAATTCTGTCATCATTTAGTCACCCTCAAGTTGTTTCAAACCTGTATGAGTTTCTTTCTTCTGTTGAACACAAAAGAAGATATTTTGAAGAATGTCGGACCCCTTTTTTTTTCCTACTATGGACCCCATCTTCCTTTGTGTTCAGCAGAAGAAAGAAACTCATACAGGTTTGAAAACACTTGAGGGTGAGTAAATGATGACAGAATTTTCATTTTTATGTGAACTATTCCTTTAAGAATCATTTTTTTACAAATATTTGGTGAATCCGGCCCCAGGTTGTGTCATTTGAACACATGAGTGTATATTAAAGGAGAGACTCACCGGAAGGCTTTATAGACGGGCCTGTACCAGCAGAGGAAGGAGCACGGGGCGAACAAGATGAACCAGAGGATGGAGAGGCCGAAGTCAACGCCTGCTCCTGAGTTAGTGGTGAAATACGCCAGACAGGCCAGGACGTTCAGAAACAGCGTCACACACTGCCCTGCACGGACACACACACACACACACACACACACACACACACACACATCAAACAAGAGCAATGCCTGACACAAGCTCAGCTCAATCTGATAGATCAAATTCATCCAGTCCTAAAGCTCAACACTGAAAGTCCAGTTTCCCTTCACAATACAGAAGTTACATGTATTACAGCGAGTTTGAAACGCATTTACTTCCTTCCTTTAAAAATTACGTCAATGGCGGGAACGAGTTAATCTGATGTATTTCTTTGTTTATTGGATATATACAATAGTGAATATGTTTATATCAGTTTATATCAGTTTTGTTATTAACTAAAACTAAATAGTAGTAAAATAGCAAAAAATATATTAGAGTATAATTAATAATAAAGTTATAAAACAGAAATAAAATATAAATATTACCTTGAAAATGAAAATTGAAATGGCAACTAACTGAAATAAAATAATAAATACTTAAAATTGTAAAGCTAAAACTGAAATAAAAGGAAATTAAAGCTAAATAGAAACTAATACACATGACAAAGGCACATAACTGAAATTAAAATGAAAACTCACACATCCACAGGTAATACATCATCTTGCAGAGTCTCTGATGCTCCTGCGGGATCTCCTCAGAGAAGTCCTGGTAGAAGCAAGGCTTGATGGGAAAGAATTTGGGGAGAGGAGGCCAGTTGTTCTGTTTGCCTGAGGAGAAACAGACGCCCATATCACACAAAACTCGCCAAACACTCACAACAAATAAAGGCATAGCTATGTCTGTTGATTTATGCAACTGTGTGCGTTCAGATGTGTGTGCAAACACACTCAGAAGGAAATACTAGTATACTGTGCACTAAACACTGCATACTATTATTTTTAAAAGTAGCATTTTGTAATCAGTGCCAGAGTTATCATTGATAACTTGTAACAAATTAGTGCTGTCAAACCGATTAATCGTGATTAATTGCATTATAAAAGTTTGTGTTTATATAATATATGTTTGCATTATATGTGTGTGTTTGTATATATACAGTATTTGTGTATATATATATATATATATATATATATATATATATACACACACACGATTAATTGATTTGACAGCCCTAGAACAAATAAAACTATAAAACCATAAAAACATTTTCATTACTTAAAATAAAATAGGTGAGTAAAAAAAATTTGTTTAAAATAAATTATTGATTTTAGTTAGTTCACAGTACATTAATTCATGTTAACAAAAATATTAACAAATATATAACAAATATATATTATTAAATGTTGAAATTAACATTAAGTAAATGCTGCATAAGTTTTGTTCATTATTAGTTCATGTTAACTAATGAAACCTTATTTTTAAAGTGCTACCATAAAAACTCAATATTGATTTTATTTCAGCCAAGGCAACATTTCTCATTTTTGTTCAGTTTAAGATGAAGTACTGCAATAACTAAAACTAAATCAACTAAAACTTATATAGACATATTTAACACAAAACAAAAATTAATAAAAATAGCAAAAACGCAAGAAAATTACCAAAAACTTAGAATTAAAATGAAACTGGAAAAACATAAAAATAGAATCTAATTCAAACCATTAACAAAAACTGTAATAGTATATAATATAACACTAATAAGAGCATAACATGCAGTGATAAATCTATTAAACATGCAACATGAGCCCAGATGACACCCAGTTCTCTCACACTTTAGTGTAGTTTTGTATATAAATGTCTTAACTCGTGGCAGTCTGATTAAATCATGTCTCAAGAGCATGAACACTGTGGCTGTAATTACAAGTAGTTTATTCATCACACACTGTGGGATCCTGCACCTCATGCAAACGCGATGGCGGATGATCGTGGTGTACACACTGCAGGATCAGAGAAGTGTGTGTTACCTGTAGTCGCTCCTTGGCTCTGAAGCTCTTGTTCCCGTCGATCGAGCTCGGCTGCTTTCCTCTCCAGCTCCTCCTGCTGTTTGAGCAGATTGACCTGCGCAGCTGCAGCCGTGGCCTGCGCACACCATTCAGTTCAGTTCACCTTTATTTGTATAGCGCTTTTCACAATACACATCATTTCAAAGTGGCTTTACAGAAAGTGCATGAGTCACATTACAATTTAAGAGTGATCTATAACTGTCTAAGTTTTGTATTTCAGAAATGTACATATAGAAATCACAGTTAGCTAAAAATGTATTAATTTAAACAATGTAATAATGTAATGTTGAAACAATGAGTTCATTGAAGTAATGAATACTGGTTTGTTAACAAATGATTATGACTTAGAAAATACAGACAGAGATAGACAGGGAACTCTTACAACCTTTGAAGACACGTGCGTGCGTGTGTGTGTGTGTGAGTGTGTACTATCTTTGTGAGGACCAGTTTGAGTTTTAGACCAGTGGAGTGAGGACAAAGAGAGTAAAGTGAGGACATTTTGGCTGGTCCTGAATTTCTGAGAGCCCTTTAAAGGCCTGTTTGTGGGTCAAGACTTGGTTTTAGGGATAAGGTTATGATGAGGTTAAGGGTCGGTTTAGGGTCAGGGGTCGGGTTAGGCACTTAGTTGTGATGGGTAAGGTTAGGGTAAGCGGCTAGAGATTGCATTGTGTCAATGAATGTCCTCATAAAGATAGAAGTACAAGAAAGTGTGCACGTGTGTGTGTGTGTGTGTGTGTGTGTGTGTGTGTGTGTGTGTGTGTGTGTACAATCTTTGTGAGGACCAGTTTGAGTTTTAGACCAGTGGAGTGAGGACAAAGAGAGTAAAGTGAGGACATTTTGGCCAGTCCTGAATTTCTGAGAGCCCTTTAAAGACCTGTTTGTGGGTCAAGACTTGGTTTTAGGGATAAGGTTATGATGAGGTTAAGGGTCGGTTTAGGGTCAGGGGTCGGGTTAGGCACTTAGTTGTGATGGGTAAGGTTAGGGTAAGCGGCTAGAGATTGCATTGTGTCAATGAATGTCCTCATAAAGATAGATGTACAAGAAAGTGTGCACGTGTGTGTGTGTGTGTGTGTGTGTGTGTGTGTGTGTACAATCTTTGTGAGGACCAGTTTGAGTTTTAGACCAGTGGAGTGAGGACAAAGAGAGAAAAGTGAGGACATTTTGGCCAGTCCTGAATTTCTGAGAGCCCTTTAAAGACCTGTTTGTGGGTCAAGACTTGGTTTTAGGGATAAGGTTATGATGAGGTTAAGGGTCGGTTTAGGGTCAGGGGTCGGGTTAGGCACTTAGTTGTGATGGGTAAGGTTAGGGTAAGCGGCTAGAGATTGCATTGTGTCAATGAATGTCCTCATAAAGATAGATGTACAAGAAAGTGTGCGCGTGCGTGTGTGTGTGTGTGTGTGTGTGTGTGTGTGTGAGACGCTGACCTTTGGCCCGGGATCCACTGACGGCTGCAGGACCGCAGGTTGAGACGGGACGCTGGAGGCCGGGATGGTGCTTCCCTGACACCAAAAAAACATCATTATTGGGTTTTTATTCATGAATAACAAAATGCAAAGCATTGGTGTTTTGTATCAAACTGCTGTTGCAGCTTGAACACATGCACACATTGTTAACCGTGGTAAAACCAGCTTATTGCTTTATTACATTAGAGTTCAGAGCACAATTACACAACTCTGATAAAGACACTGGTCTTACACACCCAGTGGAATAATGTTCGTTAGACTCACCGAGTTGCCATCAGGAAACGGACTGAAACTTTCTATGCCATCGATTGAAGAGTTCGTCACCTGAGTGACAGACGGATCCTGGAAGAGATGGACACAGTATTATTATTAGACAATAATTATAATTAATTATTATAATACTCACTATACCAATCAAATCATCATATTAGAATGATTTCTGAAGGATCATGTGACACTGAAGACTGGAGTAATGGTGCTGAACATTCAGCTTTGATCACAGGAATAAATTACAGTTTACCACATATTCACATAGAAAATAGTTATTTTAAATTGTAATAATATTTCACAATATTACTGTTTTTACAGTGTTTTTCATTAAATAAATGCAGCCTTGGTGACCAACTGTGTGTGTGTGTGTGTGTGTGTGTGTGTGTGTGTGTTTGTATAAATATGTATACATGAAATATTAAATAATAAATATTATATTAAATATTAAATAACTGAATAATATAATTTCACAATAATTTATATTATAAATATTATTAATATTATAATATGATAATGTTTAAATGGCATTAATTCAATTATTTAATAATTAATATATATATATATATATTTTTTATTATTATTATTTCATGGATCCAAAACAAATGAATCCAAATCAAATCTAAATTTATTTATAAAGCACCTTAAAAGCCACAGATTGAACCAAAGTGCTGTTTAAAATTAATGTAAATGCATCCAATCCAAAACTAACTGTCCTTACAAAGGCCTCATTAAACAAATACATCTTATGACGGGTCGTAAACATGTTTAGAGAGAGGTGGAGGATCCGAGACACTGGTAAACCAATCACAGCTCAGAAATCCCGATCTCCTTCCTGACCGAGGACTTCACGGAGCGGCTGGTTTTGCCGTCTTTTGAAACTGAATTGAAACCATGATGCAAGTGCGTCACAAGTTTTATTGAGTCACATGCCTCAATTACAATACAGTGACATCATCATCATCATCATCATCACAGCGAGGTGAACAGGTCACACTCATCCAATCATATTTCAGATATCTCTGTGGCCACAATGAGGAAGTCAAATCCTGATATCAGTTCTCATCCTTCCTTACACTAATTCACTGATACACTCCATCAGTTCACGACTGCAGACCACAGCAGCCACACACACACACACACACACACACACACACACACACGGATCGGACGGAAGCTTTTCATTATACTGAGGCATTTGAGATTCATTTCTGCATTTCTTGAGTGGAGTGTTGTTTGCTCATGTTATCCTCTGCTATAGGCAGATGAGAACAACATCATCTAAATCTGTGTGTGTGTCGACTCATCTAGAAGACTCTCGTTCACTGATTATTAATGTGGATCCCCAGCCAATCATTAATCACATCTGACGCTGCATCAGCCAGTCAGAGCAGGACTTTAAAGGAAGCAACTTAAATATTTACCCAGTGCGGGACACATTAAACACAATAGACATGGAGAACTTCCTTTGTCCTCAGGAGGATCTTAAAAGGCTTGAATCAGGAAAAATCGAATTCATTGTCCTATAAAATCACCTTTCAGAACATAAAACTTCCACCCCATCAAAGTATCTAAGCTACAAAAATTCTTCAGAAAGTTGCACAGAAAAAAAATGACAAAAACACTTTGAAATACAGAGTAAGTGCGTTTTGAGCGCGTCTCTGCCGTCTGTCCTGACAAACACACCTGTCAGAAATTCAGAAATTTTCAGAACAGAAACATTCAGAAATTTTCAGAAAAATTCAAAAATTTTCAGAAAAATTCAGAAATTGTCAGAAATTCAGAAATTTTCAGAAAAATTCAGAAATTGATATTCAGAAAAATATACACTGTATATATTTTTTTATATTAATCCATATTAAAGTTACTCAGAGAAAAGTAAATCACTCACTTATCTTGACTATGTTCTTTGACTAACAGCAATAACTCGGACGACAGCAGGAATATTAGGCTACTGTCACTTTAAGACCTGATGCACGGATCTAATATACTGTTACACGCGAGTTTTCTTTCTAAACTGTTTATGTTCACTTGACCGACTGTGTTTACGAGGATATTTTGACCTCATTTTGTGTGTATTTCTCAGTTCAAGCTCAAGAAGACGTGAAAGAGAACTCAATTCAGTGTTCTCGTGCCGAAATGAGTTTCTCTTTCGTGTCTTCTTACGCTTGAGCGGTTTAAAACTATAAAAGCGCACACAGGATTCGATAAGTGGAATCAATTATTAAGGTCTAAAATCTGAAAAAGAACAAAAACGTCCGTCACTATTCAATCAAACTGTGATGTTTTGACAGTACATCTCATGTGAGTGACAGGTTGACCCGCCGCCGTCATCAGAGAAGAGAAGTTACTGCAAGAATGAGGGGAAGTTATTCTGATTAAAAATTATATTTCAACACAAAAACAATGATGTGCACGGATACATAATTTCTTTATCAATGCTGCACTATTCTATTAAAAATAAAAATAAGTCAGATTTCTCGACAGCCGTTCTCTTCTGGCCATAACAATCAACAGGTAATATGATGCACATTATGAAACATGACATACAATGTGAAAATGGACACTTTCATGGATCAAAACCATCAAACTCAGCAGAAAGTCACTGCATGCATCACTAAACATCTGAATTATGATTCTACTCCAGCAGACAAGCGATCTGTGTTTCCCGTCGAGGGGGAGGAGGTGGAGCGCAGGAATGTTTGCTTTGTGCATAACTCAATATTCTGCTGCATTAAAGAAACAGATGGAAACTATATGAGACGCCAGACAATGAAGACACAACAAAGATGCCAGATGACAAACAGACTGTACAAATATCACTGTAAGCAATCTGTGCGCAGGTGGCACTTAAACTACACTTAATGTCAAATTAATTGAGAGATTACAACATATTTTTACTTTTATAATTGTGCATTTGTCACACAGCAAGACTATTGAATTAACTGCAAAAAAAATAAAAATCAAACATGTTAATAAATGCAACTAAAATATACACATTTTACATTCATATTTTAACCCAACATTTTAATGTGGATTAAAACGGCATGTTATTTGTCAAATATCTTGTCGAAATCCTGACCTGTTAAGTGCATGTAATGCATATAATGCATCATTATTATTTAATGTAGCATATATAATGTCTATTTCTTATTACAGAGCATGCCATATTTTATTTTGTATTTAAAAATTGTGCATTTGAATGCAATCTATATTCACATTACACATAGAAGCTAGAAAATCTAGAATCTCACCATAGATAAAAAGCTCATGATAGCAAACACACCATTGTGAGATCTGACTTTTTTGCAGTGTACAATGCATTATTATCAGTCACGTTTGTTGTTTTCATTCAATAATCAAAATGCATTAATGCAAATCATGTTGTGCAGAAAGCATAATGACAGCCCTGCATGTCTTGATCAGGACTCTTGAGTTTTGTCTGACGCATTACAGCTCGATGATGTGGCGCATTAGTGCTGATGAAGAGAAGAATAGTCGAGCACAGGTGATCAGAGCCTCACTCTCGCTGTGTGACTCACAGAGTTACATTCAGGCGGTTATGATGTTATTACAGCACTTTACAGTGTTGTGACATTAACAGGAGTGGCGCTCTGGCCTTCAGCGTGTCATCCAACCTGCGCGGATACACACACACACACACACCCTTCCCCAGCGACAACTAACAAACTAACAAACTAACACCCGCATCAGAGACCATGACACGTCAACGGCCGGGCCGGGCCGGGCCGAACCGAACCGAACTGACCCAAAACTCCCATCATCATCCTCATCAGCACAAACCCTATGAAACTCCCCTAAACACCCGTTTAAACGCGTCAGAAGCGCGTCTCACCTGGAATGGATTGACATCGACTGTCTCTTCAAACGGGTTTGAGTCAAATCCCGACATTGTGAGGGACTTTATCCGTCTTTAGAGTCCAAACTGAGCGGCACCGGAGAAACACTGCGAACTCTGCTGTTTCCTCTCCGCACTTCCGTAGTGAGTGCGTGACGCGCATGCGCAGCAGATCTGACTGTGACGTCATCATTTTTTTTAACGATTATTACGATTATTGGATGTCTTATTTGGATTTTATAACTCTTGACAAGAATCTAAAAGACAAGTACTTTCTTATAAATCTGTTTATTTTTCTAGCCAAGTGTTTTGTACACAAGTGTACATTTTTGTCTGTCTCTTTTTGTTAATTTTTTGCTAAGACCTGAAATGTTATTTGGGTACTATCTCTTCTTCCAACAATGCCAAAGCTTTAAAGTCTGTTACATTGTGCACAAAGTATAATATTTATGCTTTTTTTAAATGAAAAAAAAAAAAGGAACTCTCTCCCTGGGTCAGTTTATTATTATTTATTTTTATTTTTATTTTTATTTTTTGTCTGTTTATTTTACTTGCTTTTTATTTCACTTGCTTTCACTGGCTTTTTGTCTACTGTTTATAATTATATTATTGTTGGTTAATTCTGTTTTGAGTTGTAACTATGTATTTGCGGTTGTATCTGGTCAATACAATAAAATAAAAAATTATTATTATTAAGATTATTGTGAGGTAAACTTTTATATTCTGCATGAAAAAACTTGATATCCAGAAAACAAAATGTTCTGACTGTCAACCTAAATCTGACTGTCAATCTCTTATTTAATGAACTCGATCTCATAAAAATACTTTTTAAAATAATTATCAATAAAAAAAATAGCACTTAATTACATTATATCGAGATTTTCTCTTTTTTATTAAAAAGACCCGTATTGTATTTCTTACCTTAAAGGTAATTTGTAATATAACTTCAGTTTTGCATTTATTCATTCATTTATTTGTTTATTTGTTTGTTTGTTTGTTTGTTTGTTTAATGTGCAACCATGTCACTATGTTAAGTTTGAATAATTGTTGCGTTGTAATTTTTTCAATGGGATATATATAAAAAAAAATCTTGTAGAATTATTCATATTATTGGGGAAGTTCTATAAACAATAAAAAATAGTCATGCAAATGTTGTTCATTATACATTATACTTCATTCTTTTCATTTTGTGTAAAGACACATTAAATCCTGTGGTTCTACTGGGTGTTTTAAGGTTGAATATGTACATGAGGTTTATATAGTGCTTTGTTGTGTTTTATGGTGTGTTTGTCTATATGTTTATTAAGGTAGAGCACTTTGGTCAACTCGTGTTGCTTTTAAACGTGCTTTAGAAATAAAATGATTGATTGATTGATTGATTTTCATTATACTGAATGATTTTTTTTTTATATATATATATATGAATATCTAATTTTTAGTATAAGAAAAATGTATTATATATTTAACCTCCTTATTTCGTTACCTTAACTTAACCCTTAGATATTCACAGAAATATCCCAGATTACATTTTAAAATAAAATGTACATACATTTTATTTTACAGTATGAATTATATTTATTTACATCTAAAGGCCCGTGATTGGTTGGCGAGCCGTGACGTCACCTACGTGACAGTCAACGTCGCAGACATGGCGGAAGTGAAAGGTCAGTTTAATCTCACTTCACATTTCATTGTTTATTTTACAAAGCGTTCAGTGACAAGCAGCGGGTTCAAACAGGACTGGTTGTTAATCGTTGGTTTGTGTGTCGTTTGGGTGGATTAGTTATTTGTGCGGTTGTTCGGATTTGAGTGTGTAAGCGTTTCTCATCGATGTGATTCACGTCCATTCATCCCATTCATTCATCCATATGACAGCAGATACTTGTGTTTGAAAAGCGTATTTTATATCAGTGTCTCTGTGTCCGCAGTGTTCCCTCTGTGCTGTGTGGTGCAGAACTACGCCTGGGGTAAAGTGGGCCAGGACAGTGAGGTGGCCCGGCTCGTGCTCGGTGGAGACCCTCAGGCTCTCATCGAGGAGACCAAACCCTACGCAGAGGTACAGTGTGGATCAGACCCGAAAAAAAAACTAATTACTGTGTATAAAAATATAGATTAGCTAAATATAAAATGCTTTCAAACTGATAGAAATGTCATGAAAAAAATAAAGAGAATTTTATGTTTATATCTTCCTCTTGGATAACTTTTTGTTATTGCCTGTGTTGCAATGAAAAATAAAAACTCGCTTTTGAGAAAGCCGAAGAGAGCCACGTAGACCTTCTAATTGTGTTATTGATGTTATAATTATACACCCCTGCATTAATTATAATAAGGGATGCACCGATATGAACATTTTGGCCGATACCGATAACCGACTATAATTGTTTCTCAGGTATTTTCAACATTTACTAGTCTGTGATTTTATTGCCGTCTAAAACCAGAACGTCATTGTTTTTCTCCCAACACCAGCTTAGAAATCCACGGCCTACTGTTTATTCACAAACACCAAGGTCATACAGTGATCTGATTGCCATCCTCAATAAGAGATCAATTAAAAATACACTGTTTACATCCTTTTTGACCACTGCCGAGTACCGTACGATAACTGTTATGCATTTTAAAGATCTAGCCTAGCTTTATTACTGAAATCCTGGAAGAACAGTATTATCGTAAGCATTTGAAATAGGCCGCTTTATGTTTTCCTCATGTAAGTAAGAGTCTGTATTTATTTATTTCCACCAATTTCCACATTCTGAGATGAAATACAAGACAGAAAACCACAGTTTAAAATACAGTTTTATTGTGCGGCTGTCGCACACATTGTGCATCAGACTTTAACAAGTGCAAGTGTCTCTGAAAATAGCAGCTCACTTACAGGTCAGCTTGACATTCACTTTATCTGGCAGTCTATTAATAAACCCACAGCATGTGTTCATATCGTCACACAGTCTATTGTTCTATAAATAACCATCTTAAAGGACCCTTCAATTTGACATTCGCAACACAAAAGTTGTTCATTTTTGGTTTCATTACTTCTGCAGCAGTTAAGCACTTCACCCGCTCATCTAAACATATATGTATATATGTGCATCTCATTATACAGATCAGTGACTGCATCTTTAAGAACAGGTAATAATAAGAAACAAAATGAATCTCTAATCATTACATCTTTGTTTTCTGCTCTTTCAAGCTTTGGATGGGTGCTCATCCCAAAGGCGACGCTCTCATCAAAGACAACAGGATATCCCAGAGGACACTTGGACAGTGGATTGCAGATTTCCCAGGTTGCCTGGGGTCAAAGGTCAAGGACACTTTCCACGGGCAGCTCCCTTTCCTTTTCAAAGTGCTGTCCGTCAACACGGCTCTGTCCATCCAGGCGCATCCCAACAGGGTGAGATTGGAGACCGTTTCCCTTATAGAAATGTACTCGGGTACGAACAGAAACCTAGTCCTAAGAAAAAAACCTCAGATGACACAAAAATCATCATTTAGCATCATCAGAGGCTTTTCTGTCCAGAGGCGAGAGACTACAGCCAGTAGGAGGAGCTCATCCCGCATGTGTTCAACCCGCCCATAGGGGGATCTCACGATAAAACACCGTCTTTTCAGTTTCGAGTCGACTAGTAGCCTAGCTGTATCATTTCTCCCGACACTGCCCTCTGTAACCGGTAGGCGTGGCTTGGGAGTGTCCTCATAGGGCAGCGAAGAAAGTGCATTCTGGGAGTTGTAGTCTTTCATCCACATGAGCCAAAAATGCATTTTCTGGCTTTTCTCAGTCTAGAAGGCACCAACTTCTAAAATAATTTCACATTTCTATTACATAAATGACCCAATTTAATACACATTCATCTTTCCAGCGGTGAAATATCCCTTTAAATAAAACATGATTTACCTTGGATACGAGCGAGAGTGAGCCTGCCGTGTATTTGGGCCACAAATGAATGGAAATCCACTGTCTCCTCAAAAGAGTCTGTTTGCAAGCAGCAGAAAGCCACCTTATGCGATATACACACACACACACACACACACACACACACACACACACACACACACACACACACACAGAGTACCTGTGTTGTTCACTCAGCTGCGCATAATAGCACCGAATTAATACAATATATTGTATTATAATATAATACAAAAACACAATATATTGACCCGCGTTCTGTTGTCTATCATGTGCCGTGCGCGTTTGCGATGACGTAAGATGCTCGCAAACACACCAGGGTTCGATAGAATCAAGTTAAGTGTGAAACCAGACCGGCGCCGGGAACAATCGCGCTCGGGCTCGGACCACAGCAAACCAGCCCAGTGTGAAAGCACCCTTCATTTGTCCTTGTCTCTTGACAGGAGTTGGCTGCCAGACTCCATGCACAGTTTCCTGAACATTACCCAGACAACAACCACAAACCGGAGATGGCCATCGCACTCACTCGCTTCGAAGGGCTCTGCGGCTTTCGGCCAATGGAGGAGATCTTGGGCTTCCTCAAAGGTGATATATTTATATATATATTTATATAAATATTTATATATATATTTATATAAATATTTATATATATATTTATATAAATATTTATATATATATTTATATAAATATTTATATATATATTATATAAATATTTATATATATTTATATAAATATTTATATATATATAAATATTTATATATATTATATAATATTATATAAATATATATTTATTTAAGAATATCAATACAATATCAGTAGCATACATAAGTCGCTTTGGATAAAAGTGTCTGCTAAATGATTAAATGTAAATATTAGTTCAAAAACCATGCAAAAAAATAGCATTGCACATTTTTGATTGACCTTTCGCAGTAGAAGTGTCTTGGCTGCTCATATGATTACTGATTTACTAAAGAAGATCTGTGCTTCTGATCTGAGACCAGCTGGTGTGTGTTTTTCAGATGTCCCAGAATTCCGTGCGCTGATTGGGACTGAAGCGGCCGAGGAGCTCCAGAGCGCTGTGGGAGACTCGGACCGAACGTCTCTCGCTCTGAAGAAATGCTTCACCAGGATGATGAACTGTGAGAAGAAGCTGTTTGTGGATCAGCTCAACATGTTGGTCAAGCGGATCTCAGAGGAAGGTGAGAGGAAACCAGCACATTATTAAACATGCTGTTCAAGACCTGTGCTGATCCTGTGCATTTTAGAATTGAGTTTAAAATTCTGCTTTTTGTTTTTAAATCCTTAAATAATCCACTCTATCTACACAATCCCACACATAATCTGAGATCTGGTGAAAAGAGACTTCTCTCTGTCCCCAGATCAGGATTAAAGCATAGAGGAGATCGAGCCTGTTTTTAAATGTGCTGTATAAATCAAACGATCTTGAATCTTGAACGTGTTGTTTTTGTCCCAGAGGCTGCTGGCAAAGACACCTCCAGGAGTAACGGAGAGCTGCTGCTCCGACTCCATTCCCAGTATCCCGGGGACATCGGATGCTTTTCCATTTACTTCCTGAACCGGATGGTGCTGCGGCCGGGGGAAGCCATGTTTCTGGGAGCAAACGAGCCTCATGCCTATCTGTCTGGAGGTCAGGTGTCACCACATTACTCATTAAACATGTTTCTTGGACAAAGTCTGAAAAAACTCAATATTTAAAACATTTAAATAGTATTGTAGTTTCTGCTTAATATTCACAAATCATTCTTTGAGCAGGTTGTGGAGTTGTAATTATAATATAAAAGTTATCATTTTTGTGAAACATATTTATTTAATGGTCATTAATATTCATTTATTCCATACATTCATTTAGTTGTACTTTTTGTGAAATAAATTCAATAATATACACTTCATATTAATTTAATGTTCATTCATATTCAATTATTTGTATATTAATATATATATTCAATGTAGGTTTTGTTGTTGTACTTTTTGTGAAATATATTCATTAATATTCACTTAATAATCCATAATATTAATTTGTTCCATGTAGGTTGTGTAGTTGTAATTTTTGTGAAACATGTTCATTTAATATTCGTTAATTCCATATATTCATTTAGTTGTACTTTTTGTGAAATCAATAATATACACTTAATATTAATTTAATGTTCATTAATATTCATTTATTCAATGTAGGTTGTGTAGTTGTACTTGTTTTTAAATATGTTTATTAACACTCATTAATATTAATTTATTCTATTTAGGATGTGTTGTGATCTTTGTGAATTATATTCATTAATATACATTTATTCCATTTAGGTTGTACTTTTTTTTGTGTGTGAAATATATCATTTAATATTAATTTAATAATCCATAACATGAATTTAATATTCAGTTATTCCATGTAGGTTGTGTCATACTTTTTTGTGAAATATATACATTATTCACTTAATATTTATTAATTTGCATAATATTCAGTCATGTGTATTGGATGTTTAATGGTTCTCTGAATCCTGCAGACTGTGTGGAGTGTATGGCGTGCTCCGATAACACCGTACGTGCCGGATTGACTCCCAAATACATAGACGTGGACACACTGTGCGAGATGTTGAATTACAGCCCGGCTCCGGCCAGTGCCAAAATCTTCCCCTGCGTGCGGGACAACAGCGACCCCTGCGTCTACCTCTACGACCCTCCTGTGCCAGACTTCAGCGTCATGAGAATACAGGTGCGCCATTCATCACGATCCCATAGAGAGCAGTTGTCATGTATAGATATGAAACAGCCTCACTTCATCCATCATTATTTCTGTATTACAGTATTCTATATTATCACAGAAGTACTGGGATAAAAGTTTATAGTTGGGATATAAACATGCTAGCGGTCAAAATAGAGCGAATCACCTTTTGAAAGTAACTTGATTCTTCAAACAGAGATCAATTACATTATTACACCAGTAGGTGGCGACAAGAGACTGCTAATAATGTGTCATTGAATCATTCATTCAAGAGATTCATTCAAAAATGCTGATTCATCCAGTAATGAAACAAGTGAAGTCATGGGCTGCATCCAAAATCACATACTTTCACTAGTATATAGTAGGCGAAAAACATTATGTGTCAAAAGAAGTATGTCCGAAGTCACTGTACTCGTAAAAGAGATGACCTACTACTTCCGGTGAGATTCTGAAGTGTGTATTCGATGGACACTTTATTATCCCATGAGGCCACGGGAGAGGATCTGTGAATGGAGGTGAAGTGACGCAACTGACGCTGCAACAATGACAACATGGTGGATGTAGTATGTCCAGATTACATTCATACACACATACTTACATACTTTTTTTAGTGGTCATAAAGTAATTACCTCTTCAAAATAAGTTCCTACTCAAGAAAGTATGCGATTTTGGACACAGCCTTTATGAAGGGAGTCGTTGAATCGTTCATTCAAGAGATTCATTCAAAAATGCTGATTCATCCAGTAATGAAACAAGAGATGTATTTGTGAGTGAGTCATTGAATCATTCATTCAATATGATTAAAAAAAAATCTAATAAATTTGATAATTTACTAAGCAATGAACATTTTGTCAGAACCTCTAGTAAATTACATGTTATTTTTTTAGTTGTCGGCTCTTTTTCTTTTTTTTTCACAAAAGAATCATAATTTTCAATTTATCCAGAAATGTGCAGCTCTAATATTAAAATTCTAGCAATATTATACTCATAATAATGTTCCTAGTGTCTGTAATTAACATATTTCCACTAATGTCCCTGGTGTTGTTCTCCAGATCCCCGCCTCAGAGCATCAGTACACTGTGAGCGCTCTGGAATCTGCCGGGATCCTGTTGGTCATCGACGGAGACGCCGTCGCCACGTCTGCTGCCGCCCTCTCTGACATGACTCTGAAACGAGGCTCCGTGCTCTTCATTTCGGCCAATGAGAGCGTCTCGTTACAGGTGACATCATCGACGGGCATGACCATGTTCAGAGCCTGCTGCTTACTGTAGGACACTTCATAAACGTCCAGCGTCTGTTCTGTCCTAATAAAAACCCACCGCCGAAACAGCTCAAGTAGAAACCATGTTCCCATGTTTTTGTCTTCATCACGAACTTGCATGACCCCAAATTATGATCATTATGATGACATTTAAGTGTTAAAATTGCTATGCTTGACCCCCCAAAAAAACAACTAAACATACATAATGAATCGGTTTGAATTATGATTGAGGTTCTGCATGCATGTTCTTTTAAAATATGTATATGAATTCCTTTTAGTCAACATGAAACGCTGTTCACAACGGTTTTAATTTAATAATGTGACATATTTACCAGGGAAACAGGATATTCAGCCAGATTTGATTGGATGGTGAAAAGTGGGCGTTCCTATGGAAGCTTGTTTCCGCCACTGAATAATAAATAAATAATAGTAATTGCGACTTTTTATCTCACAATTCTGACTTTTTTTTTCTCACAATTGCGAGATATCAAGTCAGAATTGTGACTTTTTTTCTCCGAATTGCGAGATATGAAGTCAGAATTGTGAGAAATAAAGTCGCAATTGCGTGATATAAAGTCGCAATTCTGAGAAATAAAGTCGCAATTGCGAGATATGTCGCAATTCTGAAAAATAAAGTCGCAATTGGGAGATATAAAGTCATAATTGCAAGATATAAAGTCGCAATTGCGTGTTATAAAGTCAGAATTGTGAGATATAAACTATTCTGAGGTAAAAAAAAAAAAAAAAAAGTCCTTCGAATTGGAAGAAAAGTCCTTTTTTTTCCTTCGAATTGGACTTTATATCTCACAATTGTGAGAAAAGATGTCAGAATTGCGAGATATAAACTCGCAATTATGTCATATAAAGTCTCAATTGCGAGAAAAAAAGTCAGAATTCTGACTTTATATCTCGCAATTGTGACTTTATTTCACGCAATTCTGACTTTATATCTCGCAATTCTGACTTTATTTCTCAGAATTGCGAGATGTAAACTCAATTGTGAGATAAAAAGTCGCAATTATCTTTTAAAATGTTTTATTTTGTGGCGGACACAAGCTTCCATACGTTCCAGAATAAACTCAGACCAGAATGAGTTTAAACCACCAGCATTTAATGAACTATTGTAGGGTTTTAGAAAATATGTTTTACCTGCAACAGTAACCTAAAACAATAGCTGACTGGGCACAAGTGGTGATGTCAGCAAAAATTCAGAGCAAGTTGTTAGATTTTGATGAAAGATCACGAAGACAAATCATTTTTTCTCTTTAGAATATCTTGCACTGCTGAATCATTCATAATAAGACCAGAAACACGTCTTAAAGGGGCTATATGTGCGAATCTGCATGTATTAATCGCTGTTTTATTGCATATGAAAGCCTGTCGATTGATTTTAATGCGAAGGACTCGGGACGCTTTTGCCGGGAAAAACAAAGGATGTGATGGTCACGCGCTCCCGAGAGCCACACTTCCGTTGAATGATTTCTAATGTTCAGGCAGAGCCCGTCTACGGAGAGCCTGTCCACTCCCTATTAAGCCCTATTGTACCGAATTTTGGTTGTAGTACCACCAGAGTTCCACTGGGGGGCGCTTGCCATGAGTGCAAAATGAATGGGAGTCAATGGGGCTAGACGGCTAAATTTGTCTCTTTCACCCGATTGCCGTTGAGAAATCTCAGATTTGATTGTAGGTTTTGCAAGTTCAACATGGGTTTTAGGTCGAAAGTTGAATGAACGAGTACTTATGTCGTTTTGATTTCTTACAGGTTGAGTTGTTGTTGCCCATAACACGCTAGCATTCTGCTAATGACGTCAGCATTCTGACGTCATTGACATTTTGAAAGACTTTTTTAAAGCAAATAAGTGACTCTAAAAAATCTAACACCCAGCAATGTGTAATTTCTTTGCATCTATCTTTCGAATACAACATTCAAATTACTAGACAAAAAATTATATCCTGAGAAAAGTGGATTTTGAGGGGTATACCGCCATAGACCTCCATTCATTCTGCACTCGTCCTGTGAGCGCCCTCATATGGAATCAGAGTGGAACTGCAACCAGTTCAGAAGCCGGAAGTGTAGTGAGAGTGAAACTTCTCGCCATATTAGACATTCTCTGGTTCAGGATAGCGCCAAAAGAGCCATTCTGTACATTAATATCAATGTGTCACGCAAAGAAAACGGATTCATTCAAACTATAGTCTCACTATATCTATATAGTCGATACTACTCTCAGATATATCTTAATCAAATATCGTAACAGTGTAATTTTAATGACCTCATCTGTCGACGTGAAGCTTGTGCTGACATACTCATATCAACATTGAATCACGTTCATCCTCATGGACGTTACGAACACGAGCGATATGTTGCTGACTGCAGTTCACTCAACGGCCACCAGTGGCGCTAAAAACAAGCGTTTCTGAATTCCACACACAGCCTCTTTAAGAAAGTAGAAAGGGTCAGTTGTGATTTCATGTTGACACATATAAGTTAAATGCATGATCAGGGATGCATGATCACTCACTATTGGCTGCAAGATATAAACATTTAATGAAACGAAATTTGCTTTTTTTTTTTGCATAAGGACGTATAACATAAAACCCAGATGGAGGACAGTAACAAATTAACTTTTACATAAAAATCCGGTAACGTGGACTTGAGACCAATTTTAAAGTTTTTTTTAGACTTTTTCATGGTATTACTGCTGAAGAACATCGAGTCCTTGTTGCAGACGTACTCTTCCATGAAGAACTTCCATGGTTTTATGGGTTTATTGATTAAGTACGTTCTTTGCTAAATGAGCGACAGACACAAGTTTGGGGATTTGATTACCAGTGCAACTGATTTTAAAAATAACCCTGCAACCCTTTTTATTCTCCCTTATTAGTTACTGTATGGCTTGATCTGTCGTTCTGTTTTATTGCTGTAGTTAGTTACTATTTGCACTAGAGAGCACAAAGGATGCTGGGAATTACCCGCACCCCGATGTTTGTTTACTGTATTTTTAGTGCCCTCTTCAGATTTGTACGTGTGATAACCAGAAGCCTGACCTCAACTCTTGTTGGCCTCCGGGATTATTTCTATATTTTTGGAGCTGTATTATTCTGAAGTGTTATGGGATCCAAGCATGCGTTCGACGGCTAAAGCGAGAGTCCGAATGAATGAATGTATGACACTTTTCTGAGCTGTAACGGAGCATGTGTCTGATTAGAGGAACTCTGTATGTAATTCTAATCTCTAATAAATAACGGTTCTGTAATCTTTCACCTGCTCATGACCAGTTTTTATGGCCTAAACTTATGCAACAGGTTTTGCAGACAAAGGTCACGTTCCCCATTGATCCTTCAGCCTGGGCTTTAATTACAGGCTTGTTGACGTTGACTTTTATTGGATCATCTTGTTGACTTTTTACACAGACTCATGTTCCTGTTTCCTTTTGGATGAAATTCAAATAGGATACGACAGTAAAATTTCATAAAGCAATGCATTTTGGAGTTCATATCATGACATCATGCTGCACAACTTTGATTTCAACATTGATGATAATCAGAATTGTTTTTAACAGCAAATCATCATATCAGAATGATTTCTGAAGGATCATGTGACACTGAAGACTGGAGTAATGATGCTGAAAATTCAGCTTTGATCACAGGAATAAATTACATTTTAACAATATATTCACATAGAAAAAAGTTTTCATAAAATTTCACAATATTACTATTTTTACTGTATTTTTTATTAAATAAATGCAGCCTTGGTGAGCAGAAGAGACTTCTTTCGAAAATATTTAAAATCTTAATGACATTAAACTTTTGTACGGTAATGTAAATATATATATATATATATATATATATATATATATAAAAACTCAAGACGTGTAACGAAGCTTTTAGAAATGCAAGAATTGTAGCCAAAACTAAATTGTCTAAAGCTATTAAAATTATGCAAATTTGTATTTATTGAAATTGAATCATTAACTTCTCTATATTATACATGATTTTGTTTTATACACTCACATTAACAAAAGTAAATTTTTGAAAGTTTTATTAGAAAACGAATAGAAGAGATACTGATAGTAGAAGAGATCTAGTCCTGATATGCAAATGAAGATCTCTATGGGCCTCTTCACTAAATCAGAGGAAAATAAATAATAATAAACGAATATTAATATTTAAATATAAAATACATAATACAAATGTATAAATATATTTATTTATTAAAAAAACATCAGTACAATTTTAGTTCAAATCATGCAAAAATATTACCAATGTACAAATTTGGACATTTTCTAAGATGTTAATCATCCAAATGTTCCTCTGCTCTTTCTTCTCTTGTGATATCCAGTGCTTTACTGAAGTGATCATATCCAACACATTCAATAATGCTCCTAATGATTGACAGATGCAGCAGCCAATGAGTCCAGAGTGAACATGTGCTGCTGAATCTGATTGGCCGTGGGCTTGAGGGCCCAGTAGAGTCTCTGCAGCGCTCGCACGTCCTCTAGTGCATTATGGGCCGCGTATGAAACTCCCAGGAGGCTCTTAACCAGGTTCTCCTGCTTGAAGCTCTGAAGGCCACTGTCTTTGAGAAGCTGTCGGGCCAACGGAAGAGTGTCCACGAATCCACCCAGGTGCTTCTGGAAGTCTGACCTGAGGCTGAACTCATCCAGAGCTCTGGCCAAAACGGGACAGTCGAACCTGCGGATGTTGTGACCCACCAGGAGCGGCCGACCCAGCATCTGGAGAAAGGTTATGAAGGAGACCAGGGCTTCTCGGAGAGAGCTGGTGAGCACCGGCCTGCGGTGGAGAAACAGACGCTGGCGTCTCACACTGAAGCCTGTGATCCTGGAAGCGCTGGGTTGCATCGGCCGACGAGGAACCATGAAGAGGTTGAGAGTGTGACTCCCACTCACTGCCGCCAGCTGGACCAGATCACACGAGCGGTCTGGATACATTCACAATAAATGCAAAAAGTAACATTATATATACAGTCAAACCAAAGATTATTCAGACACCAAATATAATTTGGGATGCTTTTTTACTAGTGTGTGCAGGACACTTTAGTTCATTGATGTAAGTGAGGAGAGCAAACTCCTGTGAAATATTATACCCAAATATTCTTCATACAGTGACTACCTGTGAAATTTATTTTAAAAAATTGACCAAAAATTCTTCAGACACTTTGAACTGACCATGTGTGTTTTCTTTAATTGCTAATGCTCTTTTTACACACAGACTGAACACAATGAAGCATTGCTTGGTCACTGGTTGAGCTAAACTGGTATTATCTAATTGTGTAGTTAAATTTAACAGCTGACAGATATTCAACATAATTCATGTGTGAGACAGTCTAACAGAAGGACGGACAAAACCAGTCAAATATAAATTCTTGTCATATTTTATTACCATTTTCTAAACTATAGCGAATAAACTGTGATAATGTGAGAAATGTTGCAGGTGTCTGAATAAAGTTTGGTTTTGGTTTGAATACATTTTTGAATAAGTTTGAATAAAATTTATTTGAATAAATTTTTCGGAATACATTTTGGTTTGACTGTACACACAGTACCAGTCAAAAGTTTGGAAACATTACTATTTTTAATGATTTTGAAAGAAGTCTCTTCTGCACATCAAGGCTGCATTTATTTGATAAAAAATACAGAAAAATCTGTAATATTGTGAAATATTATTACAATTTAAAATAATGGTTTTCTATTTTAATATACTTTAAAATATAATTTATTTCTGTGATCAAAGCTGAATTTTCAGCATCATTACTCCAGTCTTCAGTGTCACATGATCATTCAGAAATCATTCTAATATGATATGATATTGTGCTGCTTAATATTTTTTTATAGCCTGTGAGACTTTTTCATTATTCTTTGATGAATAAAACGTTTTTTTTAAAAAAACAGAATTTATTTAAAATAGAAATCTTTTGCAACATTATACACTACAGTTCAAAAGTTCAGTCAGTATTTATTTATTTTTTTAAGAAATTAATACTTTTATTCAGCAAGGATGTGTTAAATTTATTTATTTTTTATTTTTTATGACATTAAAGATTTATATTGTTAGAAAAGATTTATATTGTTAGAAAAGATTTCTATTTTGAATAAATTGTGTATTTATATATCAAGGAATCCTGAAAAAATATCACAGGTTATTAAAAATATTAAGCAGCACGACTGTTTGCATTAATAATGTTGATAATAAATCATCATATTAGAATGATTTCTGAAGGATCATGTGACACTGAAGACTGGAGTAATGATGCTGAATATTCAGCTTTGATCACAGAAAAATTATATTTGAACATATTCACATAGAAAACAATTATGTTTAATTATAATATTTCACAATAATACAGTTTTTTTCTGTATTTTTGATCAAATAAAAGCAGGCTTGATGAGCATAAACGACTTCTTTCATAACATTTAATAGACTAGGATTTGAGAATATGATTCCTAAAAAATGATGTAACGTTAGCCAAGCCATAGGGAACTTTTGTTGTCAAAACTGAGCAGAGACCTCATTCATACAATCGTTTACATATTTCTCATGCTTAATAAGGAATTGGTTTATAAAATCACATACCCAGACCAGTCGTCTCTAAATCAAAGAACACAGTACAAGCTGAATGCTGAGAGCTAGAATCCATTACTTTTAAACTCATCGGAGTTGCTTTTCCGTCCGGTCTACTATTTTGAATGTTTGGATCATGAATATTAATTACGGTACGACGTGACGTTCGTCAGTAGTCCAAACTGATTGGCTTAAAGGCATACGTCAGTAGGCGGTCGCTGGCGAATCGTGGCGAATGAACGAACGCTTATGAGGGCGTGTCCTATGCATAACGATGTTCAGTGATTGGACGCTCTAAACAAAAACGTCACCCAGAAATAATTAATATTCATGTTATAAGCATTCTACATTAAACAGCGACATCAGGTGGACTGGAATAGCTCGTGTATTTTTAAAAGAGTTAATACACGGTTTTTGGTGTATATATCATGTTTTTAAAAGTATTTCGAAATCACACAAGTGTTCTTTTTTTTTAAATGAAACGATTTTGATTAAAAAAAAAAAAAAAAAAAATCAGCACTTTTATTTTGAAAAGTGGCTCTAGTGATTTATTTACGGGCTAGAATAACGCGCGCGCCCGTGCATGTTTATGCCATCTCCCCCATAATTCGTGCACGTCTGATCATTAACCACGCTGCTTCTGGCTCTCGGTTTAGATCTCTGTCTCTTGTGTTTTAAGCTATAAGGGCATATTGAGAAATCACGCGTGTGTTGCCCTACATCTCCGTGTTTTTGGTAAAGGATTCATTGTCTCAGGGTAAGTAACGTTACATCAATTCATATTCAGTAAACATGGCTGTGGTATTCACAGATTATTACTTATTTACATAGTATTGCATCGTGCTATCTATGCTTTGCATTATGTATATGTATGTATATAAAATATTGAATTACATATATATATATATATATGGAATTCAATATTTTATATGCATATATACACATAAACAATACACATTGATATATATATATATATATATATATATATATATATATATATATATAGTAATGTGTATTGTTTATGTGTATATATACATTCGTGTGTGTGTATATATTTATAATGATGATATATTATAATGATGATATATATTTTGCATCACTAATGAAACATTTGTATGTCTTATTTATGTTTCAGAATCATGACTTCTCAGGTGAGGCAGAACTTCCATCAGGAGTGTGAGGCGGCCATCAACAGACAGATTTACCTGGAGCTGTACGCCTCATACGTCTACCTGTCCATGGTGAGAGAGCAGACATTTATTATATGAGTGATCACTTATAACTAGATCTGTATTATTATAATGAATAGTCTTCAGGCCAGGGGTTTCATATTTACATTGCTTATTTACATTTGTATATAACATGCTGTACATACACATATTGTCTATTTTGTATATGTGACCCTGGACCACAAAACCAGTCACAAGGGTCAATTTTTTTTTAAATTGAGATTTATACATCGTCTGAAAGCTGAATAAATAAGCTTTCCATTGATGTATGGTTTGTTAGGATAGGACAATATAAAACTATTTGAAAATCTGGAATCTGAGGGTGCAGAAAAACAGAAATCGCCTTTAAAGTTCTACATTTATGTTCACGATTGTGCTGCATTCACTCACAAAAATAAATATTTTATATATTTACGGTAGGAAATGTACAAAATATCTTCGTGTAACATGATCTTTACTTAATATCCTAATGATTTTCGGCATAAAAGATAAAATCAATAATTTTGACCCATACAATGTATTGTTGGCTATTGCCACAAATATACCCGTGTGACACGTGACTGGTTTTGTGGTCCAGGGTCACATATTATATATATTTCTATCATCTGTCTTGTTGCTGTTATTCTGTCTATGCTGTGGACGCTTCTGTCACCAAGACAAATTCCCTGTTTCTGTAAACATAAATGGCAATAAAGCTCATTCTGATTGTGATATGGGTTCATCGTTGACTCTTCTTCTCTCCAGGGTTATTATTTTGACAGGGATGACAAGTCTTTGCCCAATTTTGCTAAGTTTTTCCACGAGCAGTCTAAGGAGGAGAGAGAACATGCAGAGAAGCTGATGAGTCTGCAGAACCAGAGAGGAGGACGGATCTACCTGCAGGACATCAAGGTACGGGACAGGTCGATCGAGTTAGATGTCCATTAGTTGGAGGAAATGAGCATGTGTGTGTGTGTGTGTGTGTGTGTGTGTGTGTGTGTGTGCAGAAGCCGGATCGGGATGAGTGGGGCAGTGGTCTGGAAGCGCTGGAATGTGCTCTGGCTCTGGAAAAGAGCATAAATCTGTCGTTACTGGAACTCCACAAGGTGGCAACTCAACACAACGATCCACATGTGAGTACACAACAAATAAGGGCATGACATTTTAAAATGACCAATTAACTGGGGTATCTTCAACTAAAACTAAACCATTACAAAACGTTGTTGTTTTAAACTGTATGAAATAAAGTGAAATTAAATTAAATGAAATATGTAAAAAAAAATTGTTAACATTTATTTTATTTCAAATAATAAAAATGGTTTTAACTTTAGTTAACGATAACACCATTAAACACTCATTTTAATTACTTAATAAAATACTTTTAAAAGACATGAACTTATTTTATTTAACTTTCATGCATTTTTAAGTACTAAAATAACTAAAACTGAAATATATAAACAAGAACAATTTTTTTTACAAAAACACACGACAAAAGTACAAATACTTACGCATTATATGAAAACAGAAAATGTAAAAACTCAAAATATGAATAAAAACTATAATTGTATATTAATGATACTAAAATAAGTTATTTATTAATCACATGCCTGGAAAAGTCTGTAAGTCTAATATAAATTATAAACCACTTCAAATGGTTATAAATTTCTCTTTGTTAGAAATGATTAAAAGTGAAAGTAATCACTCCTGAAAATGTTCTTTAGTCATTAAATTGGGGACCTTGATGCTAATGTGTCCAAAAAACATGAATACATACTTTATTGTAAGAGATGTGAGCTTTGTTGATCAGTTTTTGTAATGTGAGTTACCCAGAATGCCAAAAATAGACATCATTTATCCATTCTCCTGTTGGGAGGGTTTGAGCTCAGAATAGGATCAGATCTGTCTGTGTGATCTCAACAACTGACCCTAGATCAGATCGTCCCTGTAAAGAGTTAAACTGTATGTAGAAACCATGAATTAGAATCACCACCTGTAATTACTGCAACTGATTGTTAGTGGGAAAGCAGCTAAAACTGAACAATGGCGTGTCAGTGTTTGTGACTGTGCTCTCCGTCGTTCTCTCACGCCAGGTTTGTGATTTCCTGGAGACGCATTACCTGGACGAGCAGGTGAAGTCCATTAAAGAGCTGTCCGACTGGCTGGGCAGCCTGAGGCGTATGGGAGCTCCTCAGAACGGCATGGCCGAGTATCTGTTCGACAAGCACACTCTGGGGAAGGAAAGCTCTTAGACTGTCAGTCTCTCCTGTATGTGATGTAATCAGTCAGTCAGCCAATCATAGTCATGCTGTAGTTTAGCCCGAACCTTTCATAAGCCATAGCTACAGCCAGGGTTCGAATTACACAATGGCCTTGTTCATTACATACAGTGATATATGAATATACACGATGAACACTGATGTGAACATTTTGGCAGATAACCGATAATCCTTTGTATTGAAAGCCGATAACCGATATTTTGGCCGATTAATCTAAATTTTTATATAATTTTTGAGAGCCTGATTACAAAAACAAAAGTCTCACCATTAAAAGCCATGTCTCAAACACACAATTATGATGTTCTCATTATAATGTTATGTAGCTTATATGACAGACTTGCGCTGCACATGTTGCACTGAACTGTATTTTCCTTTTTTTAAGTGATTTCAATCATATTTCAAGCAATTCAAAACCATCATGTTGATCAGTGCGCATCTGAAGTGTCTCAGCTGAAGGAAATAATACATTATTTATCAGCTTTAATACATCGGACAAGTTTTCTTATCGGGTCGATACCGATAACATTAAAAATGAACATATATGGGCCGATACCGATATCGGTATCCATAATGAACAACATTTCAAATGCAATTGACTGACAGATAAACTGTGTGCTCCTATTTCAGTGTTGTTGTGGGTACTTTCAGCAAACAGTTTGCCTCGTACATTCAGATTAACAGTGTTAAAGAGGGCAAATGTTATCATTCAGCTGAACTGTGTATATGCAATTTAAACGCGTTATGTTCTTCACTCATGCAATAAATGCACATCTCTGAATTCAAGAGCGTATTTAATTCAACTGCTCATGTAAAGATAATGGTACGACCCATTTCTGATTTAAAATCAGTCTGAGTTAGAAACATATCTGCATATTTACTGGTAAAGCTTCATATTACAGGACTACTTTCTTTGACCAACATCTATTCGCACCCTGGCTATAGTCCAAATACCATTTACACGCCACATTTAGTGCTTTTATTATATGCAATATTCTATATGTAATCATTCAAACTAGTTGATCTCAATAAAAATGCCTAAAATGAGTGACGTTGTACGTGTCTTTCTTTTAGACAGAACTGTATGTTTAAGGTATTCACTGGCAGGAAGTAACAAGGAAAAGAAAAAGTGACCACAATAGTTCAAAAAAAGAATGGAGGACATCTGAGAATAATCATGCATAATTAATGAAGGTTAAGAATAGATGCATAATTTATGAAGCGCATCCTGGCTAAGTGAAAGTGAGTCAGCAATAAAAAATACTGATCTAGACCATTTACAACCTAAAATGGAAAGTAGTTATTTTATTTCATTTTAATTTAACTAAAATAGCTAACTTTAGTTAAATTTAGTTTAATTTAACTAAAATAGCTAACACCTTCGAAATAAATTCGAAGGTGTTATTTTCGAATGCGCATGCGTCGCGTCTGAACGCGTTGTTGTCTTTGGAGCTCCATCGATTTGATTTATAAATCTTGATTTTATTCTTTAAACTTACAACAAACATTTTCTACTTTACCTCACTGAGAAGCACTACTGCTCAACCCTCATAGTTACAACGCGGACTGTTGAGCAGACGCGTCTCAAGCCTATTAGTGATCCAACGCTGGATACTCCTATAGGTTACTCCCGTGGATCACGGCTGAACGCGTCTTCTCAACACTCACTTACAAACATTTTTCGCCTATCGTGCGTCTACTCTACACCCGTACCACTAAAAAGACGGATTATATCTAAAACTTCAGTCATAAATTAGTATTAATATTGATAGCATCACTGGTAGCTTCGTTGCTAACTTACTGTCCATCTGTTAAAATGGCGAATATATCAGATGAAAGTAGTCTACCTTTTGGTGCAGGTGAGGACACATTTGAGCTGCACGCACTGCAGTCTGAGCTGGAAGCTGTTGAGAAACAGATCCACGACCTTTTATTGAGACAAGCCGAGCTGATAGACCGGCGGTTAGCTCTTGAAACATCACGCGCCGATGCACACAAATCAGAGATTAACGTTACTAACCCGCTGACTCCGACTTCGTCTACTCCGTGCGTTTCTCAACATAGGTCCCGAGCGCCGAGGTCGCGATCAGCCATGGTCTCGTTCACTCCGGCTCCAACACGCCACCACGAAGCCTGGGTGGTTCCGCAGCGGAAGACGCGAGTCAGGTCTAGACCAAGACTCTCTCCGACCCTCCCGGTTTTCGAGTTATCCACACAAAACCGCTTCTCCCCTCTTCGCGAAACAGAACGCGATGCTGTGATCATCGGCGATTCCATCATTCGGCACGTACGCGCAACGTTAGGTAAAAGTAAGGTGCACAGTCACTGCTTTCCTGGTGCTCGTGTTTCTGAAATCGCTACTCACGTTCCCGAGATTCTGAACGGTGACGAGCGCGTCGGAACTGTTGTCCTCCACGCGGGAGTGAACGACATCAGGATGCGCCAGACAGAGATTCTGAAGAAAGACTTCAGGAATCTGATCGATACGGTACGCAGCACATCGCCTGAAACAACGATCATAGTGTCAGGACCGCTTCCCACGTACCGACTAGGACATGAAAAGTTTAGCAGATTATTTGCGCTAAATGAATGGTTAATGTCATGGTGCAATGAGCAGAAACTGCTCTTTGTAAATAATTGGAATCTGTTTTGGGAGCGTCCTAGGCTTTTCCGTGCCGATGGCTTACACCCAAGCAGATTCGGAGCAGATCTTCTGTCGGATAACATCTCCAAAATGTTAAATACCTTTTGACTAGTAACCAAAAGTCCAAATCATAGTCTCTGCTGCACCAATTTAACTGATATAAATACTAGTGTAGAATATTGCATAGAAACCGTGTCTATTCCTCGTTTAGTGAGATCAAATAATATATCTACTGCAGGATCTAGGAAAAATCTAATTGTTATTAAAACAGAAAATGTTGCTATTAGTAAACAAAAACAATTTCTAAAGCTAGGTCTTCTAAACATTAGATCACTCACACCTAAGGCAGTTATTGTAAATGAAATAGTCACAGATAATAGCTTCGATGTACTTTGCCTAACTGAAACCTGGCTTAAACCAAATGATTATTTCGGTCTAAATGAGTCTGCTCCTCCTGGATACTCCTATAAGCATGAGCCCCGTCTAATTGGTCGTGGCGGTGGTGTTGCGACAATTTATAGAGATATTCTCAATGTTACTCAGAAAGCGGGTTATAAGTTTATTTCGTTTGAAGTACTTGTACTAAATGTTACGCTCTTAGATGTTAGAAAAACATCCCTATTATCTCTAGCCTTGGCTACCGTATATAGACCGCCTGGGCCTTACGCTGATTTCCTAAAAGAGTTTGCAGATTTTCTCTCAGACCTATTAGTCAATGTCGATAAAGCATTAATTGTTGGAGATTTTAACATACACGTAGATAATCCAAATGATGCGTTAGGGGCTGCGTTTACAGATTTATTAAATTCATTTGGGGTCAAGCAAAACGTCACCGGACCAACTCATCGTCTTAATCATACACTCGATTTAATTATATCACATGGAACCGATCCAACCGATATAGATATTATACCGCAAAGTGATGAAGTCACTGACCATTACATGGTAACTTGCATATTACGTACTGCTGTAATATGTCATGCAGCGCCGCGTTATCAACCAGGCAGAACAATCCTTCCATCCACCATAGATAATTTCTCAAATTGCTTATCCGATCTGTCTCAGCTGCTGCCTGAACCCAAACAAACAGATGAACTAGAAGAACTAACTAGCACTATGAGCACTATTCTCTCTAGAACATTGGATGTTGTTGCACCTATTAGATTAAAAAAGGTCAGAGAGAAAATTAAAGCACCGTGGTACAACAATACCACGCATGTTCTAAAGAGAGAAACCCGTATTTTAGAGCGTAAATGGAAACAAACTAATTTAGAGGTCTTTAGAATCGCGTGGAAAGACAGTATGTCACGTTATAAAAAGGCCCTAAAAGCAGCCAGGGCTGAGCACCTCCGCAAACTAATAGAAAATAACCAAAATAATCCAAGGTTTTTATTTAACACCGTGGCTAGACTAACAAATAAACAGACATCACCCGAACAAAATATCCCATTACAGTTTAGTAGTAATGATTTTATGAAGTTCTTCACTGAGAAAATAGAAAACATCAGAACCACAATTGTAAACGTTCAATCTTCAGTTGCGCCTTATAATTCAGCCTTAATTATCACCCCGCAAGAACAATTACAGTGCTTTACAACTATAGAACAAATAGAGTTAAATAAACTTATCACTTCCTCTAAAACAACAACATGTTTATTAGATCCGATACCAACTAAACTACTGAAAGAAGTGTTACCTGTAGTGGAAGAGCCTCTCCTTAATATTATTAACTCGTCTTTATCTTTAGGTCATGTTCCAAGAACATTTAAACTGGCAGTTATAAAACCTCTCATTAAGAAACCACAATTAGATCATAATAACCTAGCAAATTATAGACCCATTTCAAATCTTCCATTTATGTCTAAAATATTAGAAAAAGTGGTGTCCGCTCAATTGTGTTCTTTCTTGCAAGAAAATGATATCTATGAGAAGTTTCAGTCTGGTTTCAGGCCGCACCATAGCACTGAAACTGCGCTCGTTAAAATCACAAATGATTTACTTTTAGCTTCTGACCAAGGCTGTATCTCAATACTAGTTTTACTTGATCTTAGTGCTGCGTTCGATACTATAGATCACACAATACTCTTAGATCGACTACAAAATTATACTGGTGTTCAAGGACAAGCATTAAGCTGGTTTAGATCATACTTATCTGACCGCTACCATTTTGTCTATTTAAATGGAGAAAAATCGATCATAACTCCAGTAAACTATGGAGTGCCGCAGGGATCTGTGTTAGGCCCTCTATTATTCTCAGTATATATGATGCCACTTGGAAATATTATAAGGAAACATGGAATTAGTTTCCATTGTTATGCTGATGACACTCAAATATATATTTCATCACGGCCAGATGAAAACGATAAATTATCCAAATTGACAGAGTGTGTTAAAGATATAAAAGATTGGATGACGCGTAATTTTCTTTTATTAAATCCAGACAAAACAGAGGTACTACTTATCGGTTCAAAAAACCGCCCACAAAACCTCTCGCAATACAACTTTAATATAGTAGGATGTCCTGTTACTTTATCCTCTACAGTAAAAGACCTGGGTGTTATACTCGATTGCAACCTGTCTTTCAAAAATCATATTTCATATGTTACAAAAACCGCCTTTTTCCACCTTAGAAACATTGCTAAGCTACGTAATATGCTATCAGTTTCTGATGCAGAAAAGTTAGTTCATGCATTCATGACCTCGAGACTAGATTACTGTAATGCTTTATTAGCCGGTTGTCCTGCATCCTCAATTAACAAGCTACAGTTAGTCCAAAATGCCGCCGCTAGAGTTCTTACTAGATCAAGAAAATATGATCATATAACACCGATTTTATCATCACTGCATTGGTTACCTATAAAGTTCCGTATTAATTACAAGGTATTGCTACTGACTTATAAAGCCCTAAACGGCTTAGCTCCAGTCTATTTAACGGATCTTCTATCGCCCTATAATCCATCGCGCTCTTTAAGATCACTAAATTCAAGGCTTTTGGTCATACCTAGGATATCCAGAACCACCAAAGGAGGGAGAGCATTTTCACATTTAGCTCCAAAACTCTGGAATAGCCTTCCTGATACTGTTCGTTGCTCAGACTCGCTCTCCCAGTTTAAAACTAGATTAAAGTCGCATCTCTTCAGCCAGGCATTCATATAATATTTTTAATCTTACAGTCCAAATTACAATCCGGCCTCTAGTTAATAAACGCCAGAGGAGAACTGGCCCCCGACTGAGCCTGGGTTCTCCCAAGGTTTTTTTTTCTCCATTGGGTCACCTGATGGAGTTTTAGGACACTATTAGGTCACTTGATGGAGTTTTTCGGTTCCTTGCCACTGTTGCCTTTGGCTTGCTCAGTTGGGGATATTCTGGATATCTAATTTGATTTTATCAATAAATTCCACTAGAAACAAACCTTGTTGTATTATTTTAATTTAATACTGTGAAGCTGCTTTGATACAATCTGTATTGTGAAAAGCGCTATACAAATATACTTGACTTGACTTGACTTGACTAACTCGTTTCTGTTGAGTTTAATTTTAAGTACTAAATAACTAAAACAACTATATTAGATATTTAAAATAAAATAAAAGAAATGAAAATGACTAAAACAACAAAAGTAATACTCATACTAAAATAAATATATATAAAAAAACAATAATAGTATATTCATGATACTTAAAATAACACTTATTTAATAAGTGACTTAATCACAGGCCAAGAAAAGTCATGGAAATTCCTATTGCTAGCCAAACATGTTAAGCAACTGCATGCTAACTATATAAGTTCTGTATTAGTATATATATGTATAACTATATAACTATTCTGCAGTAAAATCAAGCCGGAAGTGAACAAGGCATTGATTTTACCCCTTTTTCACCTCATTCTGAGAATTAAGAATCACACCAAGTCAGTGTAAAGAGCACAAGTTGATACAAAACACTTTAATTCAATTGCAATCCCATGATGCATTGTGTTTGGGAGGTTTGTTCTGCATCAGTGGCTGTTTGAGCATCAAATCAGGACATTTTCTTTAACATAATTTGGTTTTCGATATCAAAAAAGCATGCATTCTGAAACAAAGTGTATGCAAATGAGCAGTGGCGACTACCTACCAATGACAGTGACAGTGGAGATCACATGACCTATTTCTTGAGAGGTACAGGCTGCATCCAAATTCCAAAAATTCTATGAATACTGTGAGTTCAGAAATACTAGTTTTCTGCCTACTATAGTAATTATGATGCAGACAGTAGTCGAATATAGACAAGATGGAGAAGATCAAGTGGTTTTACTGATCTACATGATTTATCTCTGCCCACATACAGCAATATAATAAAAAAATAATGTGTGGAAACCATGTCAGAAATTGAATCAATTGTGCATGTTATGATTCATAATGCACTTTCTCCTCCAGAATGTGAATTTAGCGTAGTGTGGTGTTTTTGGTAGTGTTTATGAGGTTTCTTAAATGTCCAAAAACACATCTCTAAACCGGCCTGTAAGAGCAAATTCACGCTGGTCTAAGCTGGTACTTTCCACCTAACTTAAGCCGGGTGCACACTGTACGATTTTGGCTACGATTTGGCCGTCTGAGACCAATTTTGCTAATTATCCTGAAAGATTCCTCTGATCCTAAGCTAAAATCTGAAGTCTTTGATCGTTAGTTTGACATGTTCACCGACAGCCGATTCATGACCGTTGCGATCTATATCTATATGCGATCTATATAGAAGAATTTCTGGCAGTGTCAGAAGATTTGACTCTCAGTCCTGCAGTGACTTCTCCATCAATTGTCTTCGTTTTTCAAGACTAGCCAAGACCAAAATGAACGTTAGAGATTTCTTTGTAGCCACCATTTCAATCCCGCGTGTAACGCAGCTCACATCACCGAACGCATCATTGATTAATGATGTAAAACTCCGGACGGATTTTCTTGCATGCGTCTTGATAATCTGTACTATAGTCAAGACGCCTGTCTGATGATGTCTGACATTAACAACTGAGATCGAGGATCATGTTCGTAGAGACTGACAAGGAACAATCGTAAAGGACTATAATAAATCGCACAGTGTGCACTCGGCTTTAGAGCTGTTCCCTCGTTCTCAGCGCAACACCCAACAGATCCCCCTCAGCCAATGAGATGCCGGAGTCGTTGGGAGAGTTGTGCTGATTGGCTGTCGGCTGAGTCGCCGTGGGGCTCGTGTTGACGGGATTGGCTGTGCTTGCGGTGGTGCTTCTGCTGATTGGCCAGGGGTTGTTTGCCGTACCGTTGACGTTTGTCGTCGTCACCGAGTTCATGCTCCCAGAGCTGGCGGTGTTGATCGGCCAGGATTGAGGAGTGAAAGAAAACACCCTCTCTGGCGTAGACGGAGAAGGAGACGTGTCTAACGAGAGTCGTAAAGGCAGGGGACGTCGCGATGGCAAGACTTGAATGGGGCGTGCTTTGGTGAACAACTCGGGCACAGGGTCCGGGAATGAGAAAGCTGGTCCTGAGTGTTCACGGTCTTCTCCAACCCAAGGGAAAGCGGAGGAAGGAGGCGCGGGAGTGTCGGGAGGAGCCAGGACTTGTGATCCCACCATTGGTTGCGCTAGTGAGCTGGAGCTGTCGTGAGCTCGTCGTGGTCTCGAGCGAGGAACAGGCGGAGGGATGCAGTGGATGGGCGTCTGAGGACAGCTGTAGAAACCAGGCCGTTCGTAAAGAGGCATTGAGGAGAAGGCGTCCTCGGCCATGTCGGCGTCCCGGGAACGGTTGGGCATCGGAACGCTCTCGGGATGGAGGTAGAGGGGGAAGCGAGAGAAGGGGGCGCGGGGACGCCGACGCAGGAGCGAGACTCGAGACGTGGGAGTCGAGCGAGGGAAATTGGTCGACTGGACGCCCAGAAGACGACTCAAGCTGCCCAGGAACGGAGTGGAGTGATTGGCCTCCTCGTGCTCCTTAATCTGCTCCAGATTGTGCTGGAACTCCATGTCCTCTTTGGGAACACTGAGAGACAGAGAGACAGCTGTGAGCTTGTGGACGTGTTTTTACCCCACAACTGACCTTGAGGATCTACTGTTACAATACAATATTATTCATTTGTGACCCTGGATCACAAAACCAGTCACGAGTCCCACGGGTATATTTGTGGCAATAGCCAACAATACATTGTATGGGTCAAAATGGTTGATTTTTCTTTTATGCCAAAAATCATTAGGATATTAAGTAAAGATCATGTTCCATGAAGATATTTTGTAAATTTCCTACCATAAATATATAAAACATTTATTTTTGTGAGTGAATGCAGCACAATCACGAACATAAATTGACAACTTTAAAGGAGATTTTCTCAATGTTGAAATTTTTGTGCACCCTCATATTCAAATAGTTGTATCTCGGCCAAATATTGTCATATCCTAACAAACCATACATCAATGGAAAGCTATGTATTATTTATAAATATCAATTTCAGAAAATGTACCCATGTGACTGGTTTTGTGGTCCAGGGTCACATATAGCACGTTTAAAAACAACTGATGTTGACCAAAGTGCTGTACAAAAGCCAAGGAAACACACAATAAGATAGAAAATACATAAAACAGTAAAGCAAAATAAAAGAACAATAAGATGGAAAACCTGTGAAGGTAAAATATTGAAAAATAATGATAATCAAGAAATATTGAAAGCAATTGAAAAAAATATAAGTTTTCAAGGTGGATTTAAAAATTGACTAAGTTTGGGTGGATCTGATGTAAGCCGGTAAGCTATTTCATAGCTTAGGGCCGATGACCGCAAAAGCACGATCACCCCTATTTTTAAGTCTAGTTCTCGGAACAGACAGTAGATCTGAGTCCCCCGATCTTAGTGATCTTGACTGGGAGTGCGGATGTAATAGTTCGGATAGGTACTGTGGAGCCTGGTTACGCAAAGACTTATATGACAAACATATAACAAAGCTTTAAAATCAATTCTGTATTTAACCGGTAGCCAATGAAGAGAGATCAAAACCGGTGTAATGTGTTCACTTTTACGCTTCCCTTTGAGGAGCCGTGCAGTGGCATATGTTAGACAAAATATGCTTTGAAATCTTGTCTTTTGACTCATCATCACTGATCAGTGCAACTTGAAAACTTATATATAGTATTGTTATATATTGTATTGATAACTCATCAATTAAATATTTACCATCGTATATTCTGCATAATTGGATGTTTTGAAATAAATACGGACAAAAAACTATACAAGTTTTAGGGCTGGACGATATGATGATATATATAACAATGATTCTTGGTCTTATATTCTTATATCCCGCTAAATATTCTGTTTCACTTAGAAATGTCACATTACAGAAGTAAATGTTTGTTTTTCACTGTGCTTTTAATGGCTATAAAATCAAGATAATTTTTTTTATATATATATTTTGATGCACCAGAAACGTGAATGTGTGCGCTGTAGTTTTATATTGGTAGGTTTAAGGTTTAAGTGTGTGTGTGTGTGAGGATGTCCCTTCACCTGATGTCCAAAGCGGATCCCATGAACGAGGGTTTGCGGTGTTCTGCGCTGGCAGCGGTGTACGGCGGCTGTGGTTCAGATTCATCCCAGTATTTATCTCTCTCAATCAGAGGAACCAGATCATACATCTCATCCACTGACAGCAGAGACACCTGGGAGAAACACAACCATTTATGTTCATATAAGCACAGGTGCTTACAAAGAGGAGAAATATTTTGGACACTTATTGCTCACTAAACTAAACATTGTTCAAAATGTAAAAGTCATTTAAGTCTACACTTAAAATTAGTTTTAGCTTGAAAAATGACTCCATTCTCATGAAATATCAAAGTTTTATTCTACAAAAGGATAGTCTTACCTCATGGCCGCCATATATTGTTAATTATTATAACACCATATTATATTATCAGACACTTTCAGTTGCCAAATATATAAATAATGGGTGACGAATGCATCAGCAAACAGAGTATTTCTACAATGGCATCAGTAACCGAAGACGTTTGTGCAATGCTCCATCTCTGCCAATAGATGTCAATATAAATTCAATCCATGATGCATAATCAAAAACATTTTTAGTGCACCTTTAAAAAATAGGGTCAGTAATACACAAATGTTAGTGGAGAAAATTTAACAGAGGCTGCATCCTAAATCGCATTCTTCCCTACTATATAGTAAGCAAAACACAGTGTGAGACAAAATAAGTATCAATGCACTGATAAAAAAAGAGGGCAAAAAGTACCCAGATCACCCACTTTTTCTGGAAAGATTCTGA
>NC_140233.1:5080000-5302500 GCF_951802725.1 Rutilus rutilus
AAAGTCGTTGTGTTTCGAGAAATAACTCGTTAAATTTCGAGAAAAAAGTCGAAATACAATCTTGAGAATAAACTCATTACATTTCGAGAATAAAGTCGTTGTGTTTCGAGAAAAAACTCGTTAAATTTCGAGAATAAAGTCGTTGTGTTTCGAGAAATAACTCATTACATTTCGAGAATAAAGTCATTGTGTTTCGAGAAATAACTCGTTAAATTTCGAGAAAAAAGTCGAAATACAATCTTGAGAATAAACTCATTACATTTCGAGAATAAAGTCGTTGTGTTTCGAGAAAAAACTCGTTAAATTTCGAGAAAAAAGTCGAAATACAATCTTGAGAATAAACTCATTACATTTCGAGAATAAAGTCGTGTTTCGAGAAATAACTCATTACATTTCGAGAATAAAGTCGTTGTGTTTCGAGAAATAACTCGTTAAATTTCGAGAATAAAGTCGTTGTGTTTCGAGTTTAATCTCGCATTATAATGACTTTAATCTCGAGATAGTTTTACTTTTTTATTATTGCTTGGCCCTAATCCTCTTCCGTAAAACTCAAAGGTTTCTAAAACAAATAATATTCTTGAGTCTGTTGTAACTGGAACTTTAATTTTTCATATTGACAAAATGTAATATTGTATTGATTTGTGTAGCCTAATTCAATCTCTTATGATGTCCATTTTGTTTTATTTATTTTTCTCTTCTTTTCACTGTTAATGTCTGTATCCTTTCATATGCAATACATAAAAAAAACAATAAAAAAAAGCAAAAAAACCTGAATTGTTTTAATCCAAAGAAAGAAAGCATTTACCCAGAACGAAGGACACAGGGATGAGTTGAGCGTATTGGTCACAGTACATGGAAAGCTTCTCAAACATCCTGCGCTGCTCTTCAGTCAGAATACACCTGTCAATCAAACAGAGCTTACTTAAACACCTGCTGCTTTTATTATATACAAATATTCAAAGGAAAGCCTTTTGACAGAACGAAAATTTGAACGATATTCTACACTGATAAACAACACTAGCAAAAAAATTATATGGCCTTAACATGTTTTTTTCGGGTGGTAACACCATGTATTTGGGGATATACCATGGTAATACCTTTAAATTATTTTCAGTAACTTGAAAAAAAAAGAAAATATCATGGTAAATGGATTTGGTAATCATTTAGTACTCGCAGTAAATGGTATTATCGTGTTTTTTGGACATAGTACAATGGTAACACCATGTTTCAGGGAAGTACCATGGTACTGTAGGTTTTACCATTCATTTTTTTGCAGTATTTTGAAAATATGAAAATACCATGGTATATGCATAACCATTTAGTTCCACAGTTTATCAAAGTACCACAGTATTGTCATGTTTTTTGGATATGTACCATAATAACAAATGTCATGGTATATTAAAAGCCTATAGTCATTTTTTTGTACCCTGGTAATATTAAAGTATCATAGTATTACTGTTTTGTTTTTTTACCATGGTATTTAAAAAAAAAAAAAAAACTTTTTGGAGGACCATATAAAGTTAACCCTTACAAAAAAGTGGTAATGGTGCAATTATGGTATCACATGGTACTTTAAAATATACCATTAGTACTGAAATTAATGTACTATGATATTTACATGGTTCTACAATCTCCTTACAGAAATACTATACTTGTCTACTACTATGGTAAATATATATAAAAAAATAAACATGGTGATGGCATTAAATGATTTGCATTAGCTTGAAAACATGAATATACCATGGTAATCATTTACTATCATAATATCAAAGTACTATAGTATCATAATTTTTGGACATGTACCATATTACAGTAACTAATGCTATGGTATATTAATAGCCTATAGTAATCATTTAGTACCCTGGTAAGATTAAACTACCATACTATTACTATATTTTCAATATACTATTGTTTTTTTTACCATAGTATTCTTTAAATATCCTTTGAAGTACCAAAAAAGTGCATGGTACAAATATGACATCTGTAGAGTTGGTTCTGAAATTAATGTATGGTGGTATTTCCATGCAACTACAATATACTTCCCAAAATAACTTAACTAAAAAAACATGGTAATACCATGTCCCCCCAAAAATATGAAAAAATATTTCTGTAAATGTGGTACCATGATATTCTTGGACGTAAAAAAAAGAAAACATGATTTGTAGGTCATTCAATATCATGGTACATATCAAAACACCATGATATAACTACATGTGGTACCATTATTTACTATAGTAGCACCCCTATAAAGGGAGTAAAGCTGTAGTAATAAGGTGAATGATCAGTGTTTACCTGTACGTGATGCTAATGGCGGCGTACATCACAGTGAAGATCAGCAGCTCTCGGTACAGCAGCTTATAGATGCTTCCTTTCCATCGCAGCAGGAGACGATAAAAGGTGCCCAGACGTGCATCTGACACCTGCTGTGAGTACGTGACCGTCATCTCTGACGAGCCTCACAGCCTCTACTGCTCAAACTGACCTTTCACCTTTCAGTTATTAGAGAGAAGGATGGACAGCGACACTGGGAAACACATGCACGCTCAGCACTGAATCACAGTGCACACACACACAGAGATCACATGCTAGTTTGATGTTAGTTAGCATGCAGCAACACCTAAACTGCAACAAGTCAATTATATTCACAAGCATGCATGGGTAAAATGAAGCAAAACTAGCGTTAAAAGAGAAACACAAAACTGCAAATGCAACTGCTTACTATTCCTCGTCTGTAGGCCTCAAACACTCTCTATAAGAAATAAGCCACTCTCCTCACAGCGTGTGATGTTGTGTGAGCTGACGGTCGGTACCGGAACCGTTAAGAAGGAAGGATGGAGTGGAGGAGAGCATGAGACGCCCACACCTCCGGTCACTTGACCCGCTAATCTGTTTTCCACTAACAAAGAGGCATTGTGGAAAACTGGGGGGTTTGTTAATCTCAGCAAATCTTTCAAAACACAAGCACAAACACTCATACATATTCAACTCGATTAATAGAGGCATGCATTAATTGCAGTTATGTAATGAAAATATGATGTCAATAATCAACCAGCCCTAACTGATCCATGAGGAGTTCAGGCTCCATTAAACACTTGTGATGATGAGGCCCTCAGCGAGGTGTTGAGGGCTCTATAGGGCCCTCTAGTGGAGGAAATGCACCTCTGTGTGTGGCCCCGGTGTGCTTCATTAACCTATTAACCCATTTTTATAAATTCAGCAATTTTTCAAAGTCTTGTGGACTACAATGTAAACATTTGCAACATGCATTTTGTATGATCCCTCTTATATATATATATATATATATATATATATATATATAACTATAGTTTGCCTTTTTATGTCACAATGTTTTAATATTTTTACCCAAAATAAGGTGGTGTGAGCATTATTGAGCACTATAATAAACACATTATATGTATGTATATTTATTTAGCACTGAACGGTTGCCTGCCTGCCTATTTTCATATTTCACAATTCTGTGGGGAAAAAAAGTCAGAATTGTGAGATAAAAAGTCTCAATTTCCTTTTGTAGGCCTACTTTTTTTATTCTGTGCTGGAAAAAAAGCTTCTATAGTAACCAACGGCCGTGTATGCTGGATTTGTTGTTTATCAACGGAAGCAATTTCAATTTCATTTCAGTAAAATCTTCACGTAAAATTCATTCATATTTGCAAATAATATTTTATTTTTAATTATGCATGACCACTAGGCTATTGGATCACCTAACTAGCTGCAATGTGATAAATATTAGAACCGCATTGTGTAAGAAACATAGGAGGAACAGAATCCGACAGCAAATAGTTCAGCTGTTGAAATCCGTTCCCACACCCCAATGATGAGAGATGTTTATGTATCGGCTTAAAATATGCTTATTCTATTCTGTGTGTGGATGGAGCTTAAACAGCATCAATTTGATAAATATCAGAACCTCAGTGTGTCAGAAATATGTGGGGAACAGAATCCGACGGCAAAAAATACAGCTGTCGAAATCCATTCCCCCACCCCAATGATGAGAGGTGTTGATGTAATGGCTTAAAAAATGCGGATTTTATTTTTGTGTGTGGATGGAGCTTAACTTGCAACAGGTTAAAGAATATATTTTTTTACCCCTTTTCCACCAACAAGAACCAGGTGCTGGTTCGGAGCTAGAGCTAGTGCCGGCTCGGAGTTGGTTCGACTGACAAGCCTCCAAAGAACCGGTTTGCTTTTCCACAGGTCACGGAGCTGGTGCTTTGGCGGTGGAAAAACAAAGAACCGATTTGAAACTAGGCTCTGGCTCCGAACCAGCACCAGCTCTGCCTTGGTGGAAAAGGGGTATATGAGAGGTGTTGATGTAATGGCTTAAAAAATGCTGATTCTATTTTGTGTGTGGATGGAGCTTAACTTGCAACAGTTTAAAGAATATATTGTTTGCCTTTTATTATGATAGGAAAGTATCAAGAAAGTTCGATGACCCGAGACTTGAACTCGGGTCGCTCCAAAGCTAAAAAAAAATATTGTCAGGGGACTGACCACTAGGCTATTGAGGCTAACAAAATGCTCCAATTTAATAAATATTAGAACCTTATTGTGTAAGAAACATAGGGGGAACGGAATCCGACGGCAAAAAAACAGCTGTCGGAATCCGTTCCCCCACTCCCATTATGAGAGGTGTTGATGTAATGACTTAAAAAATGCTGATTCTATTTTGTGTGTAGATGGAGCTTAACTTGCAACAGTTTAAAGAATATATTTTTTGCCTTTTATTATGATAGGAAAGTATCAAGAAAATTCGATGACCCGGGACTTGAACTCGGGTCGCCCCAGAGCTAAAAAAAAATATTGTCAGGGGACTGACCACTAGGCTATTGAGGCTAGTAACATTCTACAATTTAATAAATATTAGAACCTTATTGTGTAAGAAACATAGGGGGAACGGAATCCGACGGCAAAAAAACAGCTGTCGGAATCCGTTCCCCCACTCCCATTATGAGAGGTGTTGATGTAATAGCTTAAAAAATGCTGATTCTTTTTTGTGTGTGGATGGAGCTTAACTTGCAACAGTTTAAAGAATATATTGTTTGCCTTTTATTATGATAGGAAAGTATCAAGAAAGTTCGATGACCCGGGACTTGAACTCGGGTCGCCCCAAAGCTAAAAAAAAAAATTGTCAAGGGACTGACCACTAGGCTATTGAGGCTAACAAAATGCTCTAATTTAATAAATATTAGAACCTTATTGTGTAAGAAACATAGGGGGAACGGAATCCGACGGGAAAAAAACAGCTGTCGGAATCCGTTCCCCCATTCCCATTATGAGAAGTGTTGATGTAATGACTTAAAAAATGCTGATTCTATTTTGTGTGTGGATGGAGCTTAACTTGCAACAGTTTAAAGAATATATTTTTTGCCTTTTATTATGATAGGAAAGTATCAAGAAAGTTCGATGACCCGGGACTTGAACTCGGGTCGCCTCAAAGCTAAAAAAAAATATTGTCAGGGGACTGACCACTAGGCTATTGAAGCCAATAATTTAACAAATATTAGAAACTTATTGTGTAAGAAACATAGGGGGAACGGAATCCGACGGCAAAAAAACAGCTGTCGGAATCCGTTCCCCCACTCCCATTATGAGAGGTGTTGATGTAATGACTTAAAAAATGCTGATTCTATTTTGTGTGTGGATGGAGCTTAACTTGCATCAGTTTAAAGAATATATTTTTTGCCTTTTATTATGATAGGAAAGTATAGTATCAAGAAAGTTCGATGACCCGGTACTTGAACTCGGGTCGCCCCAAAGCTAAAAAAAAATATTGTCAGGGGACTGACCACTAGGCTATTGAGGCTAGTAACATGCTACAATTTAATAAATATTAGAACCTTATTGTGTAAGAAACATAGGGGGAACGGAATCCGACGGCAAAAAAACAGCTGTCGGAATCCGTTCCCCCACTCCCATTATGAGAGGTGTTGATGTAATGGCTTAAAAAATGCTGATTCTTTTTTGTGTGTGGATGGAGCTTAACTTGCAACAGTTTAAAGAATATATTTTTTGCCTTTTATTATGATAGGAAAGTATAGTATCAAGAAAGTTCGATGACCCGGTACTTGAACTCGGGTCGCCCCAAAGCTAAAAAAAAATATTGTCAGGGGACTGACCACTAGGCTATTGAGGCTAGTCACATGCCACAATTTAATAAATATTAGAACCTTATTCTGTAAGAAACATAGGGGGAACGGAATCCGACGGCAAAAAAACAGCTGTTGGAATCCGTTCCCCCACTCCCATTATGAGAGGTGTTGATGTAATGACTTAAAAAATGCTGATTCTATTTTGTGTGTGGATGGAGCTTAACTTGCAACAGTTTAAAGAATATATTTTTTGCCTTTTATTATGATAGTAAAGTATAGTATCAAGAAAGTTCGATGACCCGGGACTTGAACTCGGGTCGCCCCAAAGCTAAAAAAAATATTGTCAGGGGACTGACCACTAGGCTATTGAGGCTAGTAACATGCTACAATTTGATAAATATTAGAACCTTATTGTGTAAGAAACATAGGGGGAACGGAATCCGACGGCAAAAAAACAGCTGTCGGAATCCGTTCCCCCACTCCCATTATGAGAGATGTTGATGTAATGGCTTAAAAAATGCTGATTCTTTTTTGTGTGTGGATGGAGCTTAACTTGCAACAGTTTAAAGAATATATTTTTTGCCTTTTATTATGATAGGAAAGTATAGTATCAAGAAAGTTCGATGACCCGGTACTTGAACTCGGGTCGCCCCAAAGCTAAAAAAAAATATTGTCAGGGGACTGACCACTAGGCTATTGAGGCAAATAATTTAACAAATATTAGAAACTTATTGTGTAAGAAACATAGGGGGAACGGAATCCGACGGCAGAAAAACAGCTGTCGGAATCCGTTCCCCCACTCCCATTATGAGAGATGTTGATGTAATGGCTTAAAAAATGCTGATTCTTTTTTGTGTGTGGATGGAGCTTAACTTGCAACAGTTTAAAGAATATATTTTTTGCCTTTTATTATGATAGGAAAGTATCAAGAAAGTTCGATGACCCGGGACTTGAACTCGGGTCGCCCCAAAGCTAAAAAAAAATATTGACCACTAGGCTATTGAGGCTAGTCACATGCTATAATTTAATAAATATTAGAACCTTATTCTGTAAGAAACATAGGGGGAACGGAATCCGACGGCAAAAAAACAGCTGTCGGAATCCGTTCCCCCACTCCCATTATGAGAGGTGTTGATGTAATGACTTAAAAATGCTGATTCTATTTTGTGTGTGGATGGAGCTTAACTTGCAACAGTTTAAAGAATATATTTTTTGCCTTTTATTATGATAGTAAAGTATAGTATCAAGAAAGTTCGATGACCCGGGACTTGAACTCGGGTCGCCCCAAAGCTAAAAAAAAATATTGTCAGGGGACTGACCACTAGGCTATCGAGGCTAGTAACATGCTACAATTTAATAAATATTAGAACCTTATTGTGTAAGAAACATAGGGGGAACGGAATCCGACGGCAAAAAAACAGCTGTCGGAATCCGTTCCCCCACTCCCATTATGAGAGGTGTTGATGTAATGGCTTAAAAAATGCTGATTCTTTTTTGTGTGTGGATGGAGCTTAACTTGCAACAGTTTAAAGAATATATTTTTTGCCTTTTATTATGATAGGAAAGTATCAAGAAAGTTCGATGACCCGGGACTTGAACTCGGGTCGCCCCAAAGCTAAAAAAAAATATTGACCACTAGGCTATTGAGGCTAGTCACATGCTATAATTTAATAAATATTAGAACCTTATTCTGTAAGAAACATAGGGGGAACGGAATCCGACGGCAAAAAAACAGCTGTCGGAATCCGTTCCCCCACTCCCATTATGAGAGGTGTTGATGTAAAGACTTAAAAAATGCTGATTCTATTTTGTGTGTGGATGGAGCTTAACTTGCAACAGTTTAAAGAATATATTGTTTGCCTTTTATTATGATAGGAAAGTATCAAGAAAGTTCGATGACCCGAGACTTGAACTCGGGTCGCTCCAAAGCTAAAAAAAAAAATTGTCAAGGGACTGACCACTAGGCTATTGAGGCTAACAAAATGCTCCAATTTAATAAATATTAGAACCTTATTGTGTAAGAAACATAGGGGGAACGGAATCCGACGGGAAAAAAACAGCTGTCGGAATCCGTTCCCCCATTCCCATTATGAGAAGTGTTGATGTAATGACTTAAAAAATGCTGATTCTATTTTGTGTGTGGATGGAGCTTAACTTGCAACAGTTTAAAGAATATATTTTTTGCCTTTTATTATGATAGGAAAGTATCAAGAAAGTTCGATGACCCGGGACTTGAACTCGGGTCGCCCCAAAGCTAAAAAAAAATATTGTCAGGGGACTGACCACTAGGCTATTGAAGCTAATAATTTAACAAATATTAGAAACTTATTGTGTAAGAAACATAGGGGGAACGGAATCCGACGGCAAAAAAACAGCTGTCGGAATCCGTTCCCCCACTCCCATTATGAGAGGTGTTGATGTAATGACTTAAAAAATGCTGATTCTATTTTGTGTGTGGATGGAGCTTAACTTGCATCAGTTTAAAGAATATATTTTTTGCCTTTTATTATGATAGGAAAGTATAGTATCAAGAAAGTTCGATGACCCGGTACTTGAACTCGGGTCGCCCCAAAGCTAAAAAATAAAATTGTCAGGGGACTGACCACTAGGCTATTGAGGCTAGTAACATGCTACAATTTAATAAATATTAAAACCTTATTGTGTAAGAAACATAGGGGGAACGGAATCCGACGGCAAAAAAACAGCTGTTGGAATCCGTTCCCCCACTCCCATTATGAGAGATGTTGATGTAATGGCTTAAAAAATGCTGATTCTTTTTTGTGTGTGGATGGAGCTTAACTTGCAACAGTTTAAAGAATATATTTTTTGCCTTTTATTATGATAGGAAAGTATAGTATCAAGAAAGTTCGATGACCCGGTACTTGAACTCGGGTCGCCCCAAAGCTAAAAAAAATATTGTCAGGGGACTGACCACTAGGCTATTGAGGCTAGTAACATGCTACAATTTAATAAATATTAGAACCTTATTGTGTAAGAAACATAGGGGGAACGGAATCCGACGGCAAAAAAACAGCTGTCGGAATCCGTTCCCCCACTCCCATTATGAGAGATGTTGATGTAATGGCTTAAAAAATGCTGATTCTTTTTTGTGTGTGGATGGAGCTTAACTTGCAACAGTTTAAAGAATATATTTTTTGCCTTTTATTATGATAGGAAAGTATCAAGAAAGTTCGATGACCCGGGACTTGAACTCGGGTCGCCCCAAAGCTAAAAAAAAATATTGACCACTAGGCTATTGAGGCTAGTCACATGCTATAATTTAATAAATATTAGAACCTTATTCTGTAAGAAACATAGGGGGAACGGAATCCGACGGCAAAAAAACAGCTGTCGGAATCCGTTCCCCCACTCCCATTATGAGAGGTGTTGATGTAATGACTTAAAAAATGCTGATTCTATTTTGTGTGTGGATGGAGCTTAACTTGCAACAGTTTAAAGAATATATTTTTTGCCTTTTATTATGATAGTAAAGTATAGTATCAAGAAAGTTCGATGACCCGGGACTTGAACTCGGGTCGCCCCAAAGCTAAAAAAATATATTGTCAGGGGACTGACCACTAGGCTATTGAGGCTAGTTACATGCTGCAATTTAATAAATATTAGAACCTTATTCTGTAAGAAACATAGGGGGAACGGAATCCGACGGCAAAAAAACAGCTGTCGGAATCCGTTCCCCCACTCCCATTATGAGAGGTGTTGATGTAATGGCTTAAAAAATGCTGATTCTTTTTTGTGTGTGGATGGAGCTTAACTTGCAACAGTTTAAAGAATATATTTTTTGCCTTTTATTATGATAGGAAAGTATCAAGAAAGTTCGATGACCCGGGACTTGAACTCGGGTCGCCCCAAAGCTAAAAAAAAATATTGTGAGGGGACTGACCACTAGGCTATTGACGCTAGTAACATGCCACAATTTAATAAATATTAGAACCTTATTGTGTAAGAAACATAGGGGGAACGGAATCCGACGGCAAAAAAAACAGCTGTCGGAATCCGTTCCCCCACTGCCATTATGAGAGGCGTTGATGTAATGGCTTAAAAAATGCTGATTCTTTTTTGTGTGTGGATGGAGCTTAACTTGCAACAGTTTAAAGAATATATTTTTTGCCTTTTATTATGATAGGAAAGTATCAAGAAAGTTCGATGACCCGGGACTTGAACTCGGGTCGCCCCAAAGCTAAAAAAAAATATTGTCAGGGGACTGACCACTAGGCTATTGAGGCTAATAATTTAACAAATATTAGAAACTTATTGTGTAAGAAACATAGGGGGAACGGAATCCGACGGCAAAAAAACAGCTGTCGGAATCCGTTCCCCCACTCCCATTATGAGAGGTGTTGATGTAATGACTTAAAAAATGCTGATTCTATTTTGTGTGTGGATGGAGCTTAACTTGCAACAGTTTAAAGAATATATTTTTTGCCTTTTATTATGATAGGAAAGTATAGTATCAAGAAAGTTCGATGACCCGGGACTTGAACTCGGGTCGCCCCAAAGCTAAAAAAAAATATTGTCAGGGGACTGACCACTAGGCTATTGAGGCTAGTAACATGCTACAATTTAATAAATATTAGAACCTTATTGTGTAAGAAACATAGGGGGAACGGAATCCGACGGCAAAAAAACAGCTGTCGGAATCCGTTCCCCCACTGCCATTATGAGAGGCGTTGATGTAATGGCTTAAAAAATGCTGATTCTTTTTTGTGTGGATGGAGCTTAACTTGCAACAATTTAAAGAATATATTTTTTGCCTTTTATTATGATAGGAAAGTATCAAGAAAGTTCGATGACCCGGGACTTGAACTCGGGTCGCCCCAAAGCTAAAAAAAAATATTGTCAGGGGACTGACCACTAGGCTATTGAGGCTAATAATTTAACAAATATTAGAAACTTATTGTGTAAGAAACATAGGGGGAACGGAATCCGACGTCAAAAAAACAGCTGTCGGAATCCGTTCCCCCACTCCCATTATGAGAGGTGTTGATGTAATGACTTAAAAAATGCTGATTCTATTTTGTGTGTGGATGGAGCTTAACTTGCAACAGTTTAAAGAATATATTTTTTGCCTTTTATTATGATAGGAAAGTATAGTATCAAGAAAGTTCGATGACCCGGGACTTGAACTCGGGTCGCCCCAAAGCTAAAAAAAAATATTGTCAGGGGACTGACCACTAGGCTATTGAGGCTAATAATTTAACAAATATTAGAAACTTATTGTGTAAGAAACATAGGGGGAACGGAATCCGACGGCAAAAAAACAGCTGTCGGAATCCGTTCCCCCACTCCCATTATGAGAGGTGTTGATGTAATGACTTAAAAAATGCTGATTCTATTTTGTGTGTGGATGGAGCTTAACTTGCAACAGTTTAAAGAATATATTTTTTGCCTTTTATTATGATAGGAAAGTATAGTATCAAGAAAGTTCGACGACCCTGGACTTGAACACGGGTTGCCCCAAAGCTAAAAAAAAACATCGTCAGGGGACTGACCACTAGGCTATAGAGGCTCGTAACATGCTACAATTTAATAAATATAAGAACCTTATTGTGTAAGAAACATAGGGGGAACGGAATCCGACGGCAAAAAAACAGCTGTCGGAATCCGTTCCCCCACTGCCATTATGAGAGGTGTTGATGTAATGACTTAAAAAATGCTGATTCTATTTTGTGTGTGGATGGAGCTTAACTTGCAACAGTTTAAAGAATATATTTTTTGCCTTTTATTATGATAGGAAAGTATCAAGAAAGTTCGATGACCCGGGACTTGAACTCGGGTCGCCCCAAAGCTAAAAAAAAATATTGTGAGGGGACTGACCACTAGGCTATTGAGGCTAGTAACATGCCACAATTTAATAAATATTAGAACCTTATTGTGTAAGAAACATAGGGGGAACGGAATCCGACGGCAAAAAAAACAGCTGTCGGAATCCGTTCCCCCACTGCCATTATGAGAGGCGTTGATGTAATGGCTTAAAAAATGCTGATTCTTTTTTGTGTGTGGATGGAGCTTAACTTGCAAGAGTTTAAAGAATATATTTTTTGCCTTTTATTATGATAGGAAAGTATCAAGAAAGTTCGATGACCCGGGACTTGAACTCGGGTCGCCCCAAAGCTAAAAAAAAATATTGTCAGGGGACTGACCACTAGGCTATTGAGGCTAGTAACATGCTACAATTTAATAAATATTAGAACCTTATTGTGTAAGAAACATAGGGGGAACGGAATCCGACGGCAAAAAAACAGCTGTCGGAATCCGTTCCCCCACTGCCATTATGAGAGGCGTTGATGTAATGGCTTAAAAAATGCTGATTCTTTTTTGTGTGTGGATGGAGCTTAACTTGCAACAGTTTAAAGAATATATTTTTTGCCTTTTATTATGATAGGAAAGTATCAAGAAAGTTCGATGACCCGGGACTTGAACTCGGGTCGCCCCAAAGCTAAAAAAAAATATTGTCAGGGGACTGACCACTAGGCTATTGAGGCTAATAATTTAACAAATATTAGAAACTTATTGTGTAAGAAACATAGGGGGAACGGAATCCGACGGCAAAAAAACAGCTGTCGGAATCCGTTCCCCCACTCCCATTATGAGAGGTGTTGATGTAAAGACTTAAAAAATGCTGATTCTATTTTGTGTGTGGATGGAGCTTAACTTGCAACAGTTTAAAGAATATATTTTTTGCCTTTTATTATGATAGGAAAGTATAGTATCAAGAAAGTTCGATGACCCGGTACTTGAACTCGGGTCGCCCCAAAGCTAAAAAAAAATATTGTCAGGGGACTGACCACTAGGCTATTGAGGCTAGTCACATGCCACAATTTAATAAATATTAGAACCTTATTCTGTAAGAAACATAGGGGGAACGGAATCCGACGGCAAAAAAACAGCTGTTGGAATCCGTTCCCCCACTCCCATTATGAGAGGTGTTGATGTAATGACTTAAAAAATGCTGATTCTATTTTGTGTGTGGATGGAGCTTAACTTGCAACAGTTTAAAGAATATATTTTTTGCCTTTTATTATGATAGTAAAGTATAGTATCAAGAAAGTTCGATGACCCGGGACTTGAACTCGGGTCGCCCCAAAGCTAAAAAAAATATTGTCAGGGGACTGACCACTAGGCTATTGAGGCTAGTAACATGCTACAATTTGATAAATATTAGAACCTTATTGTGTAAGAAACATAGGGGGAACGGAATCCGACGGCAAAAAAACAGCTGTCGGAATCCGTTCCCCCACTCCCATTATGAGAGATGTTGATGTAATGGCTTAAAAAATGCTGATTCTTTTTTGTGTGTGGATGGAGCTTAACTTGCAACAGTTTAAAGAATATATTTTTTGCCTTTTATTATGATAGGAAAGTATAGTATCAAGAAAGTTCGATGACCCGGTACTTGAACTCGGGTCGCCCCAAAGCTAAAAAAAAATATTGTCAGGGGACTGACCACTAGGCTATTGAGGCCAATAATTTAACAAATATTAGAAACTTATTGTGTAAGAAACATAGGGGGAACGGAATCCGACGGCAAAAAAACAGCTGTCGGAATCCGTTCCCCCACTCCCATTATGAGAGATGTTGATGTAATGGCTTAAAAAATGCTGATTCTTTTTTGTGTGTGGATGGAGCTTAACTTGCAACAGTTTAAAGAATATATTTTTTGCCTTTTATTATGATAGGAAAGTATCAAGAAAGTTCGATGACCCGGGACTTGAACTCGGGTCGCCCCAAAGCTAAAAAAAAATATTGACCACTAGGCTATTGAGGCTAGTCACATGCTATAATTTAATAAATATTAGAACCTTATTCTGTAAGAAACATAGGGGGAACGGAATCCGACGGCAAAAAAACAGCTGTCGGAATCCGTTCCCCCACTCCCATTATGAGAGGTGTTGATGTAATGACTTAAAAATGCTGATTCTATTTTGTGTGTGGATGGAGCTTAACTTGCAACAGTTTAAAGAATATATTTTTTGCCTTTTATTATGATAGTAAAGTATAGTATCAAGAAAGTTCGATGACCCGGGACTTGAACTCGGGTCGCCCCAAAGCTAAAAAAAAATATTGTCAGGGGACTGACCACTAGGCTATCGAGGCTAGTAACATGCTACAATTTAATAAATATTAGAACCTTATTGTGTAAGAAACATAGGGGGAACGGAATCCGACGGCAAAAAAACAGCTGTCGGAATCCGTTCCCCCACTCCCATTATGAGAGGTGTTGATGTAATGGCTTAAAAAATGCTGATTCTTTTTTGTGTGTGGATGGAGCTTAACTTGCAACAGTTTAAAGAATATATTTTTTGCCTTTTATTATGATAGGAAAGTATCAAGAAAGTTCGATGACCCGGGACTTGAACTCGGGTCGCCCCAAAGCTAAAAAAAAATATTGACCACTAGGCTATTGAGGCTAGTCACATGCTATAATTTAATAAATATTAGAACCTTATTCTGTAAGAAACATAGGGGGAACGGAATCCGACGGCAAAAAAACAGCTGTCGGAATCCGTTCCCCCACTCCCATTATGAGAGGTGTTGATGTAAAGACTTAAAAAATGCTGATTCTATTTTGTGTGTGGATGGAGCTTAACTTGCAACAGTTTAAAGAATATATTGTTTGCCTTTTATTATGATAGGAAAGTATCAAGAAAGTTCGATGACCCGAGACTTGAACTCGGGTCGCTCCAAAGCTAAAAAAAAAAATTGTCAAGGGACTGACCACTAGGCTATTGAGGCTAACAAAATGCTCCAATTTAATAAATATTAGAACCTTATTGTGTAAGAAACATAGGGGGAACGGAATCCGACGGGAAAAAAACAGCTGTCGGAATCCGTTCCCCCATTCCCATTATGAGAAGTGTTGATGTAATGACTTAAAAAATGCTGATTCTATTTTGTGTGTGGATGGAGCTTAACTTGCAACAGTTTAAAGAATATATTTTTTGCCTTTTATTATGATAGGAAAGTATCAAGAAAGTTCGATGACCCGGGACTTGAACTCGGGTCGCCCCAAAGCTAAAAAAAAATATTGTCAGGGGACTGACCACTAGGCTATTGAAGCTAATAATTTAACAAATATTAGAAACTTATTGTGTAAGAAACATAGGGGGAACGGAATCCGACGGCAAAAAAACAGCTGTCGGAATCCGTTCCCCCACTCCCATTATGAGAGGTGTTGATGTAATGACTTAAAAAATGCTGATTCTATTTTGTGTGTGGATGGAGCTTAACTTGCATCAGTTTAAAGAATATATTTTTTGCCTTTTATTATGATAGGAAAGTATAGTATCAAGAAAGTTCGATGACCCGGTACTTGAACTCGGGTCGCCCCAAAGCTAAAAAATAAAATTGTCAGGGGACTGACCACTAGGCTATTGAGGCTAGTAACATGCTACAATTTAATAAATATTAAAACCTTATTGTGTAAGAAACATAGGGGGAACGGAATCCGACGGCAAAAAAACAGCTGTTGGAATCCGTTCCCCCACTCCCATTATGAGAGATGTTGATGTAATGGCTTAAAAAATGCTGATTCTTTTTTGTGTGTGGATGGAGCTTAACTTGCAACAGTTTAAAGAATATATTTTTTGCCTTTTATTATGATAGGAAAGTATAGTATCAAGAAAGTTCGATGACCCGGTACTTGAACTCGGGTCGCCCCAAAGCTAAAAAAAATATTGTCAGGGGACTGACCACTAGGCTATTGAGGCTAGTAACATGCTACAATTTAATAAATATTAGAACCTTATTGTGTAAGAAACATAGGGGGAACGGAATCCGACGGCAAAAAAACAGCTGTCGGAATCCGTTCCCCCACTCCCATTATGAGAGATGTTGATGTAATGGCTTAAAAAATGCTGATTCTTTTTTGTGTGTGGATGGAGCTTAACTTGCAACAGTTTAAAGAATATATTTTTTGCCTTTTATTATGATAGGAAAGTATCAAGAAAGTTCGATGACCCGGGACTTGAACTCGGGTCGCCCCAAAGCTAAAAAAAAATATTGACCACTAGGCTATTGAGGCTAGTCACATGCTATAATTTAATAAATATTAGAACCTTATTCTGTAAGAAACATAGGGGGAACGGAATCCGACGGCAAAAAAACAGCTGTCGGAATCCGTTCCCCCACTCCCATTATGAGAGGTGTTGATGTAATGACTTAAAAAATGCTGATTCTATTTTGTGTGTGGATGGAGCTTAACTTGCAACAGTTTAAAGAATATATTTTTTGCCTTTTATTATGATAGTAAAGTATAGTATCAAGAAAGTTCGATGACCCGGGACTTGAACTCGGGTCGCCCCAAAGCTAAAAAAATATATTGTCAGGGGACTGACCACTAGGCTATTGAGGCTAGTTACATGCTGCAATTTAATAAATATTAGAACCTTATTCTGTAAGAAACATAGGGGGAACGGAATCCGACGGCAAAAAAACAGCTGTCGGAATCCGTTCCCCCACTCCCATTATGAGAGGTGTTGATGTAATGGCTTAAAAAATGCTGATTCTTTTTTGTGTGTGGATGGAGCTTAACTTGCAACAGTTTAAAGAATATATTTTTTGCCTTTTATTATGATAGGAAAGTATCAAGAAAGTTCGATGACCCGGGACTTGAACTCGGGTCGCCCCAAAGCTAAAAAAAAATATTGTGAGGGGACTGACCACTAGGCTATTGACGCTAGTAACATGCCACAATTTAATAAATATTAGAACCTTATTGTGTAAGAAACATAGGGGGAACGGAATCCGACGGCAAAAAAAACAGCTGTCGGAATCCGTTCCCCCACTGCCATTATGAGAGGCGTTGATGTAATGGCTTAAAAAATGCTGATTCTTTTTTGTGTGTGGATGGAGCTTAACTTGCAACAGTTTAAAGAATATATTTTTTGCCTTTTATTATGATAGGAAAGTATCAAGAAAGTTCGATGACCCGGGACTTGAACTCGGGTCGCCCCAAAGCTAAAAAAAAATATTGTCAGGGGACTGACCACTAGGCTATTGAGGCTAATAATTTAACAAATATTAGAAACTTATTGTGTAAGAAACATAGGGGGAACGGAATCCGACGTCAAAAAAACAGCTGTCGGAATCCGTTCCCCCACTCCCATTATGAGAGGTGTTGATGTAATGACTTAAAAAATGCTGATTCTATTTTGTGTGTGGATGGAGCTTAACTTGCAACAGTTTAAAGAATATATTTTTTGCCTTTTATTATGATAGGAAAGTATAGTATCAAGAAAGTTCGATGACCCGGGACTTGAACTCGGGTCGCCCCAAAGCTAAAAAAAAATATTGTCAGGGGACTGACCACTAGGCTATTGAGGCTAATAATTTAACAAATATTAGAAACTTATTGTGTAAGAAACATAGGGGGAACGGAATCCGACGGCAAAAAAACAGCTGTCGGAATCCGTTCCCCCACTCCCATTATGAGAGGTGTTGATGTAATGACTTAAAAAATGCTGATTCTATTTTGTGTGTGGATGGAGCTTAACTTGCAACAGTTTAAAGAATATATTTTTTGCCTTTTATTATGATAGGAAAGTATAGTATCAAGAAAGTTCGACGACCCTGGACTTGAACTCGGGTTGCCCCAAAGCTAAAAAAAAACATCGTCAGGGGACTGACCACTAGGCTATAGAGGCTAGCAACATGCTACTATTTAATAAATATAAGAACCTTATTGTGTAAGAAACATAGGGGGAACGGAATCCGACGGCAAAAAAACAGCTGTCGGAATCCGTTCCCCCACTGCCATTATGAGAGGCGTTGATGTAATGGCTTAAAAAATGCTGATTCTTTTTTGTGTGGATGGAGCTTAACTTGCAACAATTTAAAGAATATATTTTTTGCCTTTTATTATGATAGGAAAGTATCAAGAAAGTTCGATGACCCGGGACTTGAACTCGGGTCGCCCCAAAGCTAAAAAAAAATATTGTCAGGGGACTGACCACTAGGCTATTGAGGCTAATAATTTAACAAATATTAGAAACTTATTGTGTAAGAAACATAGGGGGAACGGAATCCGACGTCAAAAAAACAGCTGTCGGAATCCGTTCCCCCACTCCCATTATGAGAGGTGTTGATGTAATGACTTAAAAAATGCTGATTCTATTTTGTGTGTGGATGGAGCTTAACTTGCAACAGTTTAAAGAATATATTTTTTGCCTTTTATTATGATAGGAAAGTATAGTATCAAGAAAGTTCGATGACCCGGGACTTGAACTCGGGTCGCCCCAAAGCTAAAAAAAAATATTGTCAGGGGACTGACCACTAGGCTATTGAGGCTAATAATTTAACAAATATTAGAAACTTATTGTGTAAGAAACATAGGGGGAACGGAATCCGACGGCAAAAAAACAGCTGTCGGAATCCGTTCCCCCACTCCCATTATGAGAGGTGTTGATGTAATGACTTAAAAAATGCTGATTCTATTTTGTGTGTGGATGGAGCTTAACTTGCAACAGTTTAAAGAATATATTTTTTGCCTTTTATTATGATAGGAAAGTATAGTATCAAGAAAGTTCGACGACCCTGGACTTGAACACGGGTTGCCCCAAAGCTAAAAAAAAACATCGTCAGGGGACTGACCACTAGGCTATAGAGGCTCGTAACATGCTACAATTTAATAAATATAAGAACCTTATTGTGTAAGAAACATAGGGGGAACGGAATCCGACGGCAAAAAAACAGCTGTCGGAATCCGTTCCCCCACTGCCATTATGAGAGGTGTTGATGTAATGACTTAAAAAATGCTGATTCTATTTTGTGTGTGGATGGAGCTTAACTTGCAACAGTTTAAAGAATATATTTTTTGCCTTTTATTATGATAGGAAAGTATCAAGAAAGTTCGATGACCCGGGACTTGAACTCGGGTCGCCCCAAAGCTAAAAAAAAATATTGTGAGGGGACTGACCACTAGGCTATTGAGGCTAGTAACATGCCACAATTTAATAAATATTAGAACCTTATTGTGTAAGAAACATAGGGGGAACGGAATCCGACGGCAAAAAAAACAGCTGTCGGAATCCGTTCCCCCACTGCCATTATGAGAGGCGTTGATGTAATGGCTTAAAAAATGCTGATTCTTTTTTGTGTGTGGATGGAGCTTAACTTGCAAGAGTTTAAAGAATATATTTTTTGCCTTTTATTATGATAGGAAAGTATCAAGAAAGTTCGATGACCCGGGACTTGAACTCGGGTCGCCCCAAAGCTAAAAAAAAATATTGTCAGGGGACTGACCACTAGGCTATTGAGGCTAGTAACATGCTACAATTTAATAAATATTAGAACCTTATTGTGTAAGAAACATAGGGGGAACGGAATCCGACGGCAAAAAAACAGCTGTCGGAATCCGTTCCCCCACTGCCATTATGAGAGGCGTTGATGTAATGGCTTAAAAAATGCTGATTCTTTTTTGTGTGTGGATGGAGCTTAACTTGCAACAGTTTAAAGAATATATTTTTTGCCTTTTATTATGATAGGAAAGTATCAAGAAAGTTCGATGACCCGGGACTTGAACTCGGGTCGCCCCAAAGCTAAAAAAAAATATTGTCAGGGGACTGACCACTAGGCTATTGAGGCTAATAATTTAACAAATATTAGAAACTTATTGTGTAAGAAACATAGGGGGAACGGAATCCGACGGCAAAAAAACAGCTGTCGGAATCCGTTCCCCCACTCCCATTATGAGAGGTGTTGATGTAAAGACTTAAAAAATGCTGATTCTATTTTGTGTGTGGATGGAGCTTAACTTGCAACAGTTTAAAGAATATATTTTTTGCCTTTTATTATGATAGGAAAGTATAGTATCAAGAAAGTTCGATGACCCGGTACTTGAACTCGGGTCGCCCCAAAGCTAAAAAAAAATATTGTCAGGGGACTGACCACTAGGCTATTGAGGCTAGTCACATGCCACAATTTAATAAATATTAGAACCTTATTCTGTAAGAAACATAGGGGGAACGGAATCCGACGGCAAAAAAACAGCTGTTGGAATCCGTTCCCCCACTCCCATTATGAGAGGTGTTGATGTAATGACTTAAAAAATGCTGATTCTATTTTGTGTGTGGATGGAGCTTAACTTGCAACAGTTTAAAGAATATATTTTTTGCCTTTTATTATGATAGTAAAGTATAGTATCAAGAAAGTTCGATGACCCGGGACTTGAACTCGGGTCGCCCCAAAGCTAAAAAAAATATTGTCAGGGGACTGACCACTAGGCTATTGAGGCTAGTAACATGCTACAATTTGATAAATATTAGAACCTTATTGTGTAAGAAACATAGGGGGAACGGAATCCGACGGCAAAAAAACAGCTGTCGGAATCCGTTCCCCCACTCCCATTATGAGAGATGTTGATGTAATGGCTTAAAAAATGCTGATTCTTTTTTGTGTGTGGATGGAGCTTAACTTGCAACAGTTTAAAGAATATATTTTTTGCCTTTTATTATGATAGGAAAGTATAGTATCAAGAAAGTTCGATGACCCGGGACTTGAACTCGGGTCGCCCCAAAGCTAAAAAAAAATATTGACCACTAGGCTATTGAGGCTAGTCACATGCTATAATTTAATAAATATTAGAACCTTATTCTGTAAGAAACATAGGGGGAACGGAATCCGACGGCAAAAAAACAGCTGTCGGAATCCGTTCCCCCACTCCCATTATGAGAGGTGTTGATGTAATGACTTAAAAATGCTGATTCTATTTTGTGTGTGGATGGAGCTTAACTTGCAACAGTTTAAAGAATATATTTTTTGCCTTTTATTATGATAGTAAAGTATAGTATCAAGAAAGTTCGATGACCCGGGACTTGAACTCGGGTCGCCCCAAAGCTAAAAAAAAATATTGTCAGGGGACTGACCACTAGGCTATCGAGGCTAGTAACATGCTACAATTTAATAAATATTAGAACCTTATTGTGTAAGAAACATAGGGGGAACGGAATCCGACGGCAAAAAAACAGCTGTCGGAATCCGTTCCCCCACTCCCATTATGAGAGGTGTTGATGTAATGGCTTAAAAAATGCTGATTCTTTTTTGTGTGTGGATGGAGCTTAACTTGCAACAGTTTAAAGAATATATTTTTTGCCTTTTATTATGATAGGAAAGTATCAAGAAAGTTCGATGACCCGGGACTTGAACTCGGGTCGCCCCAAAGCTAAAAAAAAATATTGACCACTAGGCTATTGAGGCTAGTCACATGCTATAATTTAATAAATATTAGAACCTTATTCTGTAAGAAACATAGGGGGAACGGAATCCGACGGCAAAAAAACAGCTGTCGGAATCCGTTCCCCCACTCCCATTATGAGAGGTGTTGATGTAAAGACTTAAAAAATGCTGATTCTATTTTGTGTGTGGATGGAGCTTAACTTGCAACAGTTTAAAGAATATATTGTTTGCCTTTTATTATGATAGGAAAGTATCAAGAAAGTTCGATGACCCGAGACTTGAACTCGGGTCGCTCCAAAGCTAAAAAAAAAAATTGTCAAGGGACTGACCACTAGGCTATTGAGGCTAACAAAATGCTCCAATTTAATAAATATTAGAACCTTATTGTGTAAGAAACATAGGGGGAACGGAATCCGACGGGAAAAAAACAGCTGTCGGAATCCGTTCCCCCATTCCCATTATGAGAAGTGTTGATGTAATGACTTAAAAAATGCTGATTCTATTTTGTGTGTGGATGGAGCTTAACTTGCAACAGTTTAAAGAATATATTTTTTGCCTTTTATTATGATAGGAAAGTATCAAGAAAGTTCGATGACCCGGGACTTGAACTCGGGTCGCCCCAAAGCTAAAAAAAAATATTGTCAGGGGACTGACCACTAGGCTATTGAAGCTAATAATTTAACAAATATTAGAAACTTATTGTGTAAGAAACATAGGGGGAACGGAATCCGACGGCAAAAAAACAGCTGTCGGAATCCGTTCCCCCACTCCCATTATGAGAGGTGTTGATGTAATGACTTAAAAAATGCTGATTCTATTTTGTGTGTGGATGGAGCTTAACTTGCATCAGTTTAAAGAATATATTTTTTGCCTTTTATTATGATAGGAAAGTATAGTATCAAGAAAGTTCGATGACCCGGTACTTGAACTCGGGTCGCCCCAAAGCTAAAAAATAAAATTGTCAGGGGACTGACCACTAGGCTATTGAGGCTAGTAACATGCTACAATTTAATAAATATTAAAACCTTATTGTGTAAGAAACATAGGGGGAACGGAATCCGACGGCAAAAAAACAGCTGTTGGAATCCGTTCCCCCACTCCCATTATGAGAGATGTTGATGTAATGGCTTAAAAAATGCTGATTCTTTTTTGTGTGTGGATGGAGCTTAACTTGCAACAGTTTAAAGAATATATTTTTTGCCTTTTATTATGATAGGAAAGTATAGTATCAAGAAAGTTCGATGACCCGGTACTTGAACTCGGGTCGCCCCAAAGCTAAAAAAAATATTGTCAGGGGACTGACCACTAGGCTATTGAGGCTAGTAACATGCTACAATTTAATAAATATTAGAACCTTATTGTGTAAGAAACATAGGGGGAACGGAATCCGACGGCAAAAAAACAGCTGTCGGAATCCGTTCCCCCACTCCCATTATGAGAGATGTTGATGTAATGGCTTAAAAAATGCTGATTCTTTTTTGTGTGTGGATGGAGCTTAACTTGCAACAGTTTAAAGAATATATTTTTTGCCTTTTATTATGATAGGAAAGTATCAAGAAAGTTCGATGACCCGGGACTTGAACTCGGGTCGCCCCAAAGCTAAAAAAAAATATTGACCACTAGGCTATTGAGGCTAGTCACATGCTATAATTTAATAAATATTAGAACCTTATTCTGTAAGAAACATAGGGGGAACGGAATCCGACGGCAAAAAAACAGCTGTCGGAATCCGTTCCCCCACTCCCATTATGAGAGGTGTTGATGTAATGACTTAAAAAATGCTGATTCTATTTTGTGTGTGGATGGAGCTTAACTTGCAACAGTTTAAAGAATATATTTTTTGCCTTTTATTATGATAGTAAAGTATAGTATCAAGAAAGTTCGATGACCCGGGACTTGAACTCGGGTCGCCCCAAAGCTAAAAAAATATATTGTCAGGGGACTGACCACTAGGCTATTGAGGCTAGTTACATGCTGCAATTTAATAAATATTAGAACCTTATTCTGTAAGAAACATAGGGGGAACGGAATCCGACGGCAAAAAAACAGCTGTCGGAATCCGTTCCCCCACTCCCATTATGAGAGGTGTTGATGTAATGGCTTAAAAAATGCTGATTCTTTTTTGTGTGTGGATGGAGCTTAACTTGCAACAGTTTAAAGAATATATTTTTTGCCTTTTATTATGATAGGAAAGTATCAAGAAAGTTCGATGACCCGGGACTTGAACTCGGGTCGCCCCAAAGCTAAAAAAAAATATTGTGAGGGGACTGACCACTAGGCTATTGACGCTAGTAACATGCCACAATTTAATAAATATTAGAACCTTATTGTGTAAGAAACATAGGGGGAACGGAATCCGACGGCAAAAAAAACAGCTGTCGGAATCCGTTCCCCCACTGCCATTATGAGAGGCGTTGATGTAATGGCTTAAAAAATGCTGATTCTTTTTTGTGTGTGGATGGAGCTTAACTTGCAACAGTTTAAAGAATATATTTTTTGCCTTTTATTATGATAGGAAAGTATCAAGAAAGTTCGATGACCCGGGACTTGAACTCGGGTCGCCCCAAAGCTAAAAAAAAATATTGTCAGGGGACTGACCACTAGGCTATTGAGGCTAATAATTTAACAAATATTAGAAACTTATTGTGTAAGAAACATAGGGGGAACGGAATCCGACGTCAAAAAAACAGCTGTCGGAATCCGTTCCCCCACTCCCATTATGAGAGGTGTTGATGTAATGACTTAAAAAATGCTGATTCTATTTTGTGTGTGGATGGAGCTTAACTTGCAACAGTTTAAAGAATATATTTTTTGCCTTTTATTATGATAGGAAAGTATAGTATCAAGAAAGTTCGATGACCCGGGACTTGAACTCGGGTCGCCCCAAAGCTAAAAAAAAATATTGTCAGGGGACTGACCACTAGGCTATTGAGGCTAATAATTTAACAAATATTAGAAACTTATTGTGTAAGAAACATAGGGGGAACGGAATCCGACGGCAAAAAAACAGCTGTCGGAATCCGTTCCCCCACTCCCATTATGAGAGGTGTTGATGTAATGACTTAAAAAATGCTGATTCTATTTTGTGTGTGGATGGAGCTTAACTTGCAACAGTTTAAAGAATATATTTTTTGCCTTTTATTATGATAGGAAAGTATAGTATCAAGAAAGTTCGATGACCCGGGACTTGAACTCGGGTCGCCCCAAAGCTAAAAAAAAATATTGTCAGGGGACTGACCACTAGGCTATTGAGGCTAGTAACATGCTACAATTTAATAAATATTAGAACCTTATTGTGTAAGAAACATAGGGGGAACGGAATCCGACGGCAAAAAAACAGCTGTCGGAATCCGTTCCCCCACTGCCATTATGAGAGGCGTTGATGTAATGGCTTAAAAAATGCTGATTCTTTTTTGTGTGGATGGAGCTTAACTTGCAACAATTTAAAGAATATATTTTTTGCCTTTTATTATGATAGGAAAGTATCAAGAAAGTTCGATGACCCGGGACTTGAACTCGGGTCGCCCCAAAGCTAAAAAAAAATATTGTCAGGGGACTGACCACTAGGCTATTGAGGCTAATAATTTAACAAATATTAGAAACTTATTGTGTAAGAAACATAGGGGGAACGGAATCCGACGTCAAAAAAACAGCTGTCGGAATCCGTTCCCCCACTCCCATTATGAGAGGTGTTGATGTAATGACTTAAAAAATGCTGATTCTATTTTGTGTGTGGATGGAGCTTAACTTGCAACAGTTTAAAGAATATATTTTTTGCCTTTTATTATGATAGGAAAGTATAGTATCAAGAAAGTTCGATGACCCGGGACTTGAACTCGGGTCGCCCCAAAGCTAAAAAAAAATATTGTCAGGGGACTGACCACTAGGCTATTGAGGCTAATAATTTAACAAATATTAGAAACTTATTGTGTAAGAAACATAGGGGGAACGGAATCCGACGGCAAAAAAACAGCTGTCGGAATCCGTTCCCCCACTGCCATTATGAGAGGTGTTGATGTAATGACTTAAAAAATGCTGATTCTATTTTGTGTGTGGATGGAGCTTAACTTGCAACAGTTTAAAGAATATATTTTTTGCCTTTTATTATGATAGGAAAGTATCAAGAAAGTTCGATGACCCGGGACTTGAACTCGGGTCGCCCCAAAGCTAAAAAAAAATATTGTGAGGGGACTGACCACTAGGCTATTGAGGCTAGCAACATGCCACAATTTAATAAATATTAGAACCTTATTGTGTAAGAAACATAGGGGGAACGGAATCCGACGGCAAAAAAAACAGCTGTCGGAATCCGTTCCCCCACTGCCATTATGAGAGGCGTTGATGTAATGGCTTAAAAAATGCTGATTCTTTTTTGTGTGTGGATGGAGCTTAACTTGCAAGAGTTTAAAGAATATATTTTTTGCCTTTTATTATGATAGGAAAGTATCAAGAAAGTTCGATGACCCGGGACTTGAACTCGGGTCGCCCCAAAGCTAAAAAAAAATATTGTCAGGGGACTGACCACTAGGCTATTGAGGCTAGTAACATGCTACAATTTAATAAATATTAGAACCTTATTGTGTAAGAAACATAGGGGGAACGGAATCCGACGGCAAAAAAACAGCTGTCGGAATCCGTTCCCCCACTGCCATTATGAGAGGCGTTGATGTAATGGCTTAAAAAATGCTGATTCTTTTTTGTGTGTGGATGGAGCTTAACTTGCAACAGTTTAAAGAATATATTTTTTGCCTTTTATTATGATAGGAAAGTATCAAGAAAGTTCGATGACCCGGGACTTGAACTCGGGTCGCCCCAAAGCTAAAAAAAAATATTGTCAGGGGACTGACCACTAGGCTATTGAGGCTAATAATTTAACAAATATTAGAAACTTATTGTGTAAGAAACATAGGGGGAACGGAATCCGACGGCAAAAAAACAGCTGTCGGAATCCGTTCCCCCACTCCCATTATGAGAGGTGTTGATGTAATGACTTAAAAAATGCTGATTCTATTTTGTGTGTGGATGGAGCTTAACTTGCAACAGTTTAAAGAATATATTTTTTGCCTTTTATTATGATAGGAAAGTATAGTATCAAGAAAGTTCGATGACCCGGGACTTGAACTCGGGTCGCCCCAAAGCTAAAAAAAAATATTGTCAGGGGACTGACCACTAGGCTATTGAGGCTAGTAACATGCTACAATTTAATAAATATTAGAACCTTATTGTGTAAGAAACATAGGGGGAACGGAATCCGACGGCAAAAAAACAGCTGTCGGAATCCGTTCCCCCACTGCCATTATGAGAGGCGTTGATGTAATGGCTTAAAAAATGCTGATTCTTTTTTGTGTGGATGGAGCTTAACTTGCAACAATTTAAAGAATATATTTTTTGCCTTTTATTATGATAGGAAAGTATCAAGAAAGTTCGATGACCCGGGACTTGAACTCGGGTCGCCCCAAAGCTAAAAAAAAATATTGTCAGGGGACTGACCACTAGGCTATTGAGGCTAGTAACATGCTGCAATTTAATAAATATTAGAACCTTATTCTGTAAGAAACATAGGGGGAACGGAATCCGACGGCAAAAAAACAGCTGTCGGAATCCGTTCCCCCACTCCCATTATGAGAGGTGTTGATGTAATGGCTTAAAAATGCTGATTCTTTTTTGTGTGTGGATGGAGCTTAACTTGCAACAGTTTAAAGAATATATTTTTTGCCTTTTATTATGATAGGAAAGTATAGTATCAAGAAAGTTCGACGACCCTGGACTTGAACACGGGTTGCCCCAAAGCTAAAAAAAAACATCGTCAGGGGACTGACCACTAGGCTATAGAGGCTCGTAACATGCTACAATTTAATAAATATAAGAACCTTATTGTGTAAGAAACATAGGGGGAACGGAATCCGACGGCAAAAAAACAGCTGTCGGAATCCGTTCCCCCACTGCCATTATGAGAGGTGTTGATGTAATGACTTAAAAAATGCTGATTCTATTTTGTGTGTGGATGGAGCTTAACTTGCAACAGTTTAAAGAATATATTTTTTGCCTTTTATTATGATAGGAAAGTATCAAGAAAGTTCGATGACCCGGGACTTGAACTCGGGTCGCCCCAAAGCTAAAAAAAAATATTGTGAGGGGACTGACCACTAGGCTATTGAGGCTAGTAACATGCCACAATTTAATAAATATTAGAACCTTATTGTGTAAGAAACATAGGGGGAACGGAATCCGACGGCAAAAAAAACAGCTGTCGGAATCCGTTCCCCCACTGCCATTATGAGAGGCGTTGATGTAATGGCTTAAAAAATGCTGATTCTTTTTTGTGTGTGGATGGAGCTTAACTTGCAACAGTTTAAAGAATATATTTTTTGCCTTTTATTATGATAGGAAAGTATCAAGAAAGTTCGATGACCCGGGACTTGAACTCGGGTCGCCCCAAAGCTAAAAAAAAATATTGTCAGGGGACTGACCACTAGGCTATTGAGGATAATAATTTAACAAATATTAGAAACTTATTGTGTAAGAAACATAGGGGGAACGGAATCCGACGTCAAAAAAACAGCTGTCGGAATCCGTTCCCCCACTCCCATTATGAGAGGTGTTGATGTAATGACTTAAAAAATGCTGATTCTATTTTGTGTGTGGATGGAGCTTAACTTGCAACAGTTTAAAGAATATATTTTTTGCCTTTTATTATGATAGGAAAGTATAGTATCAAGAAAGTTCGATGACCCGGGACTTGAACTCGGGTCGCCCCAAAGCTAAAAAAAAATATTGTCAGGGGACTGACCACTAGGCTATTGAGGCTAGTAACATGCTACAATTTAATAAATATTAGAACCTTATTGTGTAAGAAACATAGGGGGAACGGAATCCGACGGCAAAAAAACAGCTGTCGGAATCCGTTCCCCCACTGCCATTATGAGAGGCGTTGATGTAATGGCTTAAAAAATGCTGATTCTTTTTTGTGTGTGGATGGAGCTTAACTTGCAACAGTTTAAAGAATATATTTTTTGCCTTTTATTATGATAGGAAAGTATCAAGAAAGTTCGATGACCCGGGACTTGAACTCGGGTCGCCCCAAAGCTAAAAAAAAATATTGTCAGGGGACTGACCACTAGGCTATTGAGGCTATTAACATGCTGCAATTTAATAAATATTAGAACCTTATTCTGTAAGAAACATAGGGGGAACGGAATCCGACGGCAAAAAAACAGCTGTCGGAATCCGTTCCCCCACTCCCATTATGAGAGGTGTTGATGTAATGGCTTAAAAAATGCTGATTCTTTTTTGTGTGTGGATGGAGCTTAACTTGCAACAGTTTAAAGAATATATTTTTTGCCTTTTATTATGATAGGAAAGTATAGTATCAAGAAAGTTCGACGACCCTGGACTTGAACTCGGGTTGCCCCAAAGCTAAAAAAAAACATCGTCAGGGGACTGACCACTAGGCTATAGAGGCTAGCAACATGCTACTATTTAATAAATATAAGAACCTTATTGTGTAAGAAACATAGGGGGAACGGAATCCGACGGCAAAAAAACAGCTGTCGGAATCCGTTCCCCCACTGCCATTATGAGAGGTGTTGATGTAATGACTTAAAAAATGCTGATTCTATTTTGTGTGTGGATGGAGCTTAACTTGCAACAGTTTAAAGAATATATTTTTTGCCTTTTATTATGATAGGAAAGTATCAAGAAAGTTCGATGACCCGGGACTTGAACTCGGGTCGCCCCAAAGCTAAAAAAAAATATTGTCAGGGGACTGACCACTAGGCTATTGAGGCTATTAACATGCTGCAATTTAATAAATATTAGAACCTTATTCTGTAAGAAACATAGGGGGAACGGAATCCGACGGCAAAAAAACAGCTGTCGGAATCCTTTCCCCCACTCCCATTATGAGAGGTGTTGATGTAATGGCTTAAAAAATGCTGATTCTTTTTTGTGTGTGGATGGAGCTTAACTTGCAACAGTTTAAAGAATATATTTTTTGCCTTTTATTATGATAGGAAAGTATAGTATCAAGAAAGTTCGACGACCCTGGACTTGAACTCGGGTTGCCCCAAAGCTAAAAAAAAACATCGTCAGGGGACTGACCACTAGGCTATTGAGGCTATTAACATGCTGCAATTTAATAAATATTAGAACCTTATTCTGTAAGAAACATAGGGGGAACGGAATCCGACGGCAAAAAAACAGCTGTCGGAATCCGTTCCCCCACTGCCATTATGAGAGGTGTTGATGTAATGACTTAAAAAATGCTGATTCTATTTTGTGTGTGGATGGAGCTTAACTTGCAACAGTTTAAAGAATATATTTTTTGCCTTTTATTATGATAGGAAAGTATCAAGAAAGTTCGATGACCCGGGACTTGAACTCGGGTCGCCCCAAAGCTAAAAAAAAATATTGTCAGGGGACTGACCACTAGGCTATTGAGGCTATTAACATGCTGCAATTTAATAAATATTAGAACCTTATTCTGTAAGAAACATAGGGGGAACGGAATCCGACGGCAAAAAAACAGCTGTCGGAATCCGTTCCCCCACTCCCATTATGAGAGGTGTTGATGTAATGGCTTAAAAAATGCTGATTCTTTTTTGTGTGTGGATGGAGCTTAACTTGCAACAGTTTAAAGAATATATTTTTTGCCTTTTATTATGATAGGAAAGTATAGTATCAAGAAAGTTCGACGACCCTGGACTTGAACTCGGGTTGCCCCAAAGCTAAAAAAAAACATCGTCAGGGGACTGACCACTAGGCTATTGAGGCTATTAACATGCTGCAATTTAATAAATATTAGAACCTTATTCTGTAAGAAACATAGGGGGAACGGAATCCGACGGCAAAAAAACAGCTGTCGGAATCCGTTCCCCCACTCCCATTATGAGAGGTGTTGATGTAATGACTTAAAAAATGCTGATTCTATTTTGTGTGTGGATGGAGCTTAACTTGCAACAGTTTAAAGAATATATTTTTTGCCTTTTATTATGATAGGAAAGTATCAAGAAAGTTCGATGACCCGGGACTTGAACTCGGGTCGCCCCAAAGCTAAAAAAAAATATTGTCAGGGGACTGACCACTAGGCTATTGAGGCTATTAACATGCTGCAATTTAATAAATATTAGAACCTTATTCTGTAAGAAACATAGGGGGAACGGAATCCGACGGCAAAAAAACAGCTGTCGGAATTCGTTCCCCCACTCCCATTATGAGAGGTGTTGATGTAATGGCTTAAAAAATGCTGATTCTTTTTTGTGTGTGGATGGAGCTTAACTTGCAACAGTTTAAAGAATATATTTTTTGCCTTTTATTATGATAGGAAAGTATAGTATCAAGAAAGTTCGACGACCCTGGACTTGAACTCGGGTTGCCCCAAAGCTAAAAAAAAACATCGTCAGGGGACTGACCACTAGGCTATAGAGGCTAGCAACATGCTACTATTTAATAAATATAAGAACCTTATTGTGTAAGAAACATAGGGGGAACGGAATCCGACGGCAAAAAAACAGCTGTCGGAATCCGTTCCCCCACTGCCATTATGAGAGGTGTTGATGTAATGGCTTAAAAAATGCTGATTCTTTTTTGTGTGTGGATGGAGCTTAACTTGCAACAGTTTAAAGAATATATTTTTTGCCTTTTATTATGATAGGAAAGTATCAAGAAAGTTCGATGACCCGGGACTTGAACTCGGGTCGCCCCAAAGCTAAAAAAAAATATTGACCACTAGGCTATTGAGGCTAGTCACATGCTATAATTTAATAAATATTAGAACCTTATTCTGTAAGAAACATAGGGGGAACGGAATCCGACGGCAAAAAAACAGCTGTCGGAATCCGTTCCCCCACTCCCATTATGAGAGGTGTTGATGTAAAGACTTAAAAAATGCTGATTCTATTTTGTGTGTGGATGGAGCTTAACTTGCAACAGTTTAAAGAATATATTGTTTGCCTTTTATTATGATAGGAAAGTATCAAGAAAGTTCGATGACCCGAGACTTGAACTCGGGTCGCTCCAAAGCTAAAAAAAAAAATTGTCAAGGGACTGACCACTAGGCTATTGAGGCTAACAAAATGCTCCAATTTAATAAATATTAGAACCTTATTGTGTAAGAAACATAGGGGGAACGGAATCCGACGGGAAAAAAACAGCTGTCGGAATCCGTTCCCCCATTCCCATTATGAGAAGTGTTGATGTAATGACTTAAAAAATGCTGATTCTATTTTGTGTGTGGATGGAGCTTAACTTGCAACAGTTTAAAGAATATATTTTTTGCCTTTTATTATGATAGGAAAGTATCAAGAAAGTTCGATGACCCGGGACTTGAACTCGGGTCGCCCCAAAGCTAAAAAAAAATATTGTCAGGGGACTGACCACTAGGCTATTGAAGCTAATAATTTAACAAATATTAGAAACTTATTGTGTAAGAAACATAGGGGGAACGGAATCCGACGGCAAAAAAACAGCTGTCGGAATCCGTTCCCCCACTCCCATTATGAGAGGTGTTGATGTAATGACTTAAAAAATGCTGATTCTATTTTGTGTGTGGATGGAGCTTAACTTGCATCAGTTTAAAGAATATATTTTTTGCCTTTTATTATGATAGGAAAGTATAGTATCAAGAAAGTTCGATGACCCGGTACTTGAACTCGGGTCGCCCCAAAGCTAAAAAATAAAATTGTCAGGGGACTGACCACTAGGCTATTGAGGCTAGTAACATGCTACAATTTAATAAATATTAAAACCTTATTGTGTAAGAAACATAGGGGGAACGGAATCCGACGGCAAAAAAACAGCTGTTGGAATCCGTTCCCCCACTCCCATTATGAGAGATGTTGATGTAATGGCTTAAAAAATGCTGATTCTTTTTTGTGTGTGGATGGAGCTTAACTTGCAACAGTTTAAAGAATATATTTTTTGCCTTTTATTATGATAGGAAAGTATAGTATCAAGAAAGTTCGATGACCCGGTACTTGAACTCGGGTCGCCCCAAAGCTAAAAAAAATATTGTCAGGGGACTGACCACTAGGCTATTGAGGCTAGTAACATGCTACAATTTAATAAATATTAGAACCTTATTGTGTAAGAAACATAGGGGGAACGGAATCCGACGGCAAAAAAACAGCTGTCGGAATCCGTTCCCCCACTCCCATTATGAGAGATGTTGATGTAATGGCTTAAAAAATGCTGATTCTTTTTTGTGTGTGGATGGAGCTTAACTTGCAACAGTTTAAAGAATATATTTTTTGCCTTTTATTATGATAGGAAAGTATCAAGAAAGTTCGATGACCCGGGACTTGAACTCGGGTCGCCCCAAAGCTAAAAAAAAATATTGACCACTAGGCTATTGAGGCTAGTCACATGCTATAATTTAATAAATATTAGAACCTTATTCTGTAAGAAACATAGGGGGAACGGAATCCGACGGCAAAAAAACAGCTGTCGGAATCCGTTCCCCCACTCCCATTATGAGAGGTGTTGATGTAATGACTTAAAAAATGCTGATTCTATTTTGTGTGTGGATGGAGCTTAACTTGCAACAGTTTAAAGAATATATTTTTTGCCTTTTATTATGATAGTAAAGTATAGTATCAAGAAAGTTCGATGACCCGGGACTTGAACTCGGGTCGCCCCAAAGCTAAAAAAATATATTGTCAGGGGACTGACCACTAGGCTATTGAGGCTAGTTACATGCTGCAATTTAATAAATATTAGAACCTTATTCTGTAAGAAACATAGGGGGAACGGAATCCGACGGCAAAAAAACAGCTGTCGGAATCCGTTCCCCCACTCCCATTATGAGAGGTGTTGATGTAATGGCTTAAAAAATGCTGATTCTTTTTTGTGTGTGGATGGAGCTTAACTTGCAACAGTTTAAAGAATATATTTTTTGCCTTTTATTATGATAGGAAAGTATCAAGAAAGTTCGATGACCCGGGACTTGAACTCGGGTCGCCCCAAAGCTAAAAAAAAATATTGTGAGGGGACTGACCACTAGGCTATTGACGCTAGTAACATGCCACAATTTAATAAATATTAGAACCTTATTGTGTAAGAAACATAGGGGGAACGGAATCCGACGGCAAAAAAAACAGCTGTCGGAATCCGTTCCCCCACTGCCATTATGAGAGGCGTTGATGTAATGGCTTAAAAAATGCTGATTCTTTTTTGTGTGTGGATGGAGCTTAACTTGCAACAGTTTAAAGAATATATTTTTTGCCTTTTATTATGATAGGAAAGTATCAAGAAAGTTCGATGACCCGGGACTTGAACTCGGGTCGCCCCAAAGCTAAAAAAAAATATTGTCAGGGGACTGACCACTAGGCTATTGAGGCTAATAATTTAACAAATATTAGAAACTTATTGTGTAAGAAACATAGGGGGAACGGAATCCGACGTCAAAAAAACAGCTGTCGGAATCCGTTCCCCCACTCCCATTATGAGAGGTGTTGATGTAATGACTTAAAAAATGCTGATTCTATTTTGTGTGTGGATGGAGCTTAACTTGCAACAGTTTAAAGAATATATTTTTTGCCTTTTATTATGATAGGAAAGTATAGTATCAAGAAAGTTCGATGACCCGGGACTTGAACTCGGGTCGCCCCAAAGCTAAAAAAAAATATTGTCAGGGGACTGACCACTAGGCTATTGAGGCTAATAATTTAACAAATATTAGAAACTTATTGTGTAAGAAACATAGGGGGAACGGAATCCGACGGCAAAAAAACAGCTGTCGGAATCCGTTCCCCCACTCCCATTATGAGAGGTGTTGATGTAATGACTTAAAAAATGCTGATTCTATTTTGTGTGTGGATGGAGCTTAACTTGCAACAGTTTAAAGAATATATTTTTTGCCTTTTATTATGATAGGAAAGTATAGTATCAAGAAAGTTCGATGACCCGGGACTTGAACTCGGGTCGCCCCAAAGCTAAAAAAAAATATTGTCAGGGGACTGACCACTAGGCTATTGAGGCTAGTAACATGCTACAATTTAATAAATATTAGAACCTTATTGTGTAAGAAACATAGGGGGAACGGAATCCGACGGCAAAAAAACAGCTGTCGGAATCCGTTCCCCCACTGCCATTATGAGAGGCGTTGATGTAATGGCTTAAAAAATGCTGATTCTTTTTTGTGTGGATGGAGCTTAACTTGCAACAATTTAAAGAATATATTTTTTGCCTTTTATTATGATAGGAAAGTATCAAGAAAGTTCGATGACCCGGGACTTGAACTCGGGTCGCCCCAAAGCTAAAAAAAAATATTGTCAGGGGACTGACCACTAGGCTATTGAGGCTAATAATTTAACAAATATTAGAAACTTATTGTGTAAGAAACATAGGGGGAACGGAATCCGACGTCAAAAAAACAGCTGTCGGAATCCGTTCCCCCACTCCCATTATGAGAGGTGTTGATGTAATGACTTAAAAAATGCTGATTCTATTTTGTGTGTGGATGGAGCTTAACTTGCAACAGTTTAAAGAATATATTTTTTGCCTTTTATTATGATAGGAAAGTATAGTATCAAGAAAGTTCGATGACCCGGGACTTGAACTCGGGTCGCCCCAAAGCTAAAAAAAAATATTGTCAGGGGACTGACCACTAGGCTATTGAGGCTAATAATTTAACAAATATTAGAAACTTATTGTGTAAGAAACATAGGGGGAACGGAATCCGACGGCAAAAAAACAGCTGTCGGAATCCGTTCCCCCACTGCCATTATGAGAGGTGTTGATGTAATGACTTAAAAAATGCTGATTCTATTTTGTGTGTGGATGGAGCTTAACTTGCAACAGTTTAAAGAATATATTTTTTGCCTTTTATTATGATAGGAAAGTATCAAGAAAGTTCGATGACCCGGGACTTGAACTCGGGTCGCCCCAAAGCTAAAAAAAAATATTGTGAGGGGACTGACCACTAGGCTATTGAGGCTAGCAACATGCCACAATTTAATAAATATTAGAACCTTATTGTGTAAGAAACATAGGGGGAACGGAATCCGACGGCAAAAAAAACAGCTGTCGGAATCCGTTCCCCCACTGCCATTATGAGAGGCGTTGATGTAATGGCTTAAAAAATGCTGATTCTTTTTTGTGTGTGGATGGAGCTTAACTTGCAAGAGTTTAAAGAATATATTTTTTGCCTTTTATTATGATAGGAAAGTATCAAGAAAGTTCGATGACCCGGGACTTGAACTCGGGTCGCCCCAAAGCTAAAAAAAAATATTGTCAGGGGACTGACCACTAGGCTATTGAGGCTAGTAACATGCTACAATTTAATAAATATTAGAACCTTATTGTGTAAGAAACATAGGGGGAACGGAATCCGACGGCAAAAAAACAGCTGTCGGAATCCGTTCCCCCACTGCCATTATGAGAGGCGTTGATGTAATGGCTTAAAAAATGCTGATTCTTTTTTGTGTGTGGATGGAGCTTAACTTGCAACAGTTTAAAGAATATATTTTTTGCCTTTTATTATGATAGGAAAGTATCAAGAAAGTTCGATGACCCGGGACTTGAACTCGGGTCGCCCCAAAGCTAAAAAAAAATATTGTCAGGGGACTGACCACTAGGCTATTGAGGCTAATAATTTAACAAATATTAGAAACTTATTGTGTAAGAAACATAGGGGGAACGGAATCCGACGGCAAAAAAACAGCTGTCGGAATCCGTTCCCCCACTCCCATTATGAGAGGTGTTGATGTAATGACTTAAAAAATGCTGATTCTATTTTGTGTGTGGATGGAGCTTAACTTGCAACAGTTTAAAGAATATATTTTTTGCCTTTTATTATGATAGGAAAGTATAGTATCAAGAAAGTTCGATGACCCGGGACTTGAACTCGGGTCGCCCCAAAGCTAAAAAAAAATATTGTCAGGGGACTGACCACTAGGCTATTGAGGCTAGTAACATGCTACAATTTAATAAATATTAGAACCTTATTGTGTAAGAAACATAGGGGGAACGGAATCCGACGGCAAAAAAACAGCTGTCGGAATCCGTTCCCCCACTGCCATTATGAGAGGCGTTGATGTAATGGCTTAAAAAATGCTGATTCTTTTTTGTGTGGATGGAGCTTAACTTGCAACAATTTAAAGAATATATTTTTTGCCTTTTATTATGATAGGAAAGTATCAAGAAAGTTCGATGACCCGGGACTTGAACTCGGGTCGCCCCAAAGCTAAAAAAAAATATTGTCAGGGGACTGACCACTAGGCTATTGAGGCTAGTAACATGCTGCAATTTAATAAATATTAGAACCTTATTCTGTAAGAAACATAGGGGGAACGGAATCCGACGGCAAAAAAACAGCTGTCGGAATCCGTTCCCCCACTCCCATTATGAGAGGTGTTGATGTAATGGCTTAAAAATGCTGATTCTTTTTTGTGTGTGGATGGAGCTTAACTTGCAACAGTTTAAAGAATATATTTTTTGCCTTTTATTATGATAGGAAAGTATAGTATCAAGAAAGTTCGACGACCCTGGACTTGAACACGGGTTGCCCCAAAGCTAAAAAAAAACATCGTCAGGGGACTGACCACTAGGCTATAGAGGCTCGTAACATGCTACAATTTAATAAATATAAGAACCTTATTGTGTAAGAAACATAGGGGGAACGGAATCCGACGGCAAAAAAACAGCTGTCGGAATCCGTTCCCCCACTGCCATTATGAGAGGTGTTGATGTAATGACTTAAAAAATGCTGATTCTATTTTGTGTGTGGATGGAGCTTAACTTGCAACAGTTTAAAGAATATATTTTTTGCCTTTTATTATGATAGGAAAGTATCAAGAAAGTTCGATGACCCGGGACTTGAACTCGGGTCGCCCCAAAGCTAAAAAAAAATATTGTGAGGGGACTGACCACTAGGCTATTGAGGCTAGTAACATGCCACAATTTAATAAATATTAGAACCTTATTGTGTAAGAAACATAGGGGGAACGGAATCCGACGGCAAAAAAAACAGCTGTCGGAATCCGTTCCCCCACTGCCATTATGAGAGGCGTTGATGTAATGGCTTAAAAAATGCTGATTCTTTTTTGTGTGTGGATGGAGCTTAACTTGCAACAGTTTAAAGAATATATTTTTTGCCTTTTATTATGATAGGAAAGTATCAAGAAAGTTCGATGACCCGGGACTTGAACTCGGGTCGCCCCAAAGCTAAAAAAAAATATTGTCAGGGGACTGACCACTAGGCTATTGAGGATAATAATTTAACAAATATTAGAAACTTATTGTGTAAGAAACATAGGGGGAACGGAATCCGACGTCAAAAAAACAGCTGTCGGAATCCGTTCCCCCACTCCCATTATGAGAGGTGTTGATGTAATGACTTAAAAAATGCTGATTCTATTTTGTGTGTGGATGGAGCTTAACTTGCAACAGTTTAAAGAATATATTTTTTGCCTTTTATTATGATAGGAAAGTATAGTATCAAGAAAGTTCGATGACCCGGGACTTGAACTCGGGTCGCCCCAAAGCTAAAAAAAAATATTGTCAGGGGACTGACCACTAGGCTATTGAGGCTAGTAACATGCTACAATTTAATAAATATTAGAACCTTATTGTGTAAGAAACATAGGGGGAACGGAATCCGACGGCAAAAAAACAGCTGTCGGAATCCGTTCCCCCACTGCCATTATGAGAGGCGTTGATGTAATGGCTTAAAAAATGCTGATTCTTTTTTGTGTGTGGATGGAGCTTAACTTGCAACAGTTTAAAGAATATATTTTTTGCCTTTTATTATGATAGGAAAGTATCAAGAAAGTTCGATGACCCGGGACTTGAACTCGGGTCGCCCCAAAGCTAAAAAAAAATATTGTCAGGGGACTGACCACTAGGCTATTGAGGCTATTAACATGCTGCAATTTAATAAATATTAGAACCTTATTCTGTAAGAAACATAGGGGGAACGGAATCCGACGGCAAAAAAACAGCTGTCGGAATCCGTTCCCCCACTCCCATTATGAGAGGTGTTGATGTAATGGCTTAAAAAATGCTGATTCTTTTTTGTGTGTGGATGGAGCTTAACTTGCAACAGTTTAAAGAATATATTTTTTGCCTTTTATTATGATAGGAAAGTATAGTATCAAGAAAGTTCGACGACCCTGGACTTGAACTCGGGTTGCCCCAAAGCTAAAAAAAAACATCGTCAGGGGACTGACCACTAGGCTATAGAGGCTAGCAACATGCTACTATTTAATAAATATAAGAACCTTATTGTGTAAGAAACATAGGGGGAACGGAATCCGACGGCAAAAAAACAGCTGTCGGAATCCGTTCCCCCACTGCCATTATGAGAGGTGTTGATGTAATGACTTAAAAAATGCTGATTCTATTTTGTGTGTGGATGGAGCTTAACTTGCAACAGTTTAAAGAATATATTTTTTGCCTTTTATTATGATAGGAAAGTATCAAGAAAGTTCGATGACCCGGGACTTGAACTCGGGTCGCCCCAAAGCTAAAAAAAAATATTGTCAGGGGACTGACCACTAGGCTATTGAGGCTATTAACATGCTGCAATTTAATAAATATTAGAACCTTATTCTGTAAGAAACATAGGGGGAACGGAATCCGACGGCAAAAAAACAGCTGTCGGAATCCGTTCCCCCACTCCCATTATGAGAGGTGTTGATGTAATGGCTTAAAAAATGCTGATTCTTTTTTGTGTGTGGATGGAGCTTAACTTGCAACAGTTTAAAGAATATATTTTTTGCCTTTTATTATGATAGGAAAGTATAGTATCAAGAAAGTTCGACGACCCTGGACTTGAACTCGGGTTGCCCCAAAGCTAAAAAAAAACATCGTCAGGGGACTGACCACTAGGCTATTGAGGCTATTAACATGCTGCAATTTAATAAATATTAGAACCTTATTCTGTAAGAAACATAGGGGGAACGGAATCCGACGGCAAAAAAACAGCTGTCGGAATCCGTTCCCCCACTGCCATTATGAGAGGTGTTGATGTAATGACTTAAAAAATGCTGATTCTATTTTGTGTGTGGATGGAGCTTAACTTGCAACAGTTTAAAGAATATATTTTTTGCCTTTTATTATGATAGGAAAGTATCAAGAAAGTTCGATGACCCGGGACTTGAACTCGGGTCGCCCCAAAGCTAAAAAAAAATATTGTCAGGGGACTGACCACTAGGCTATTGAGGCTATTAACATGCTGCAATTTAATAAATATTAGAACCTTATTCTGTAAGAAACATAGGGGGAACGGAATCCGACGGCAAAAAAACAGCTGTCGGAATCCGTTCCCCCACTCCCATTATGAGAGGTGTTGATGTAATGGCTTAAAAAATGCTGATTCTTTTTTGTGTGTGGATGGAGCTTAACTTGCAACAGTTTAAAGAATATATTTTTTGCCTTTTATTATGATAGGAAAGTATAGTATCAAGAAAGTTCGACGACCCTGGACTTGAACTCGGGTTGCCCCAAAGCTAAAAAAAAACATCGTCAGGGGACTGACCACTAGGCTATTGAGGCTATTAACATGCTGCAATTTAATAAATATTAGAACCTTATTCTGTAAGAAACATAGGGGGAACGGAATCCGACGGCAAAAAAACAGCTGTCGGAATCCGTTCCCCCACTCCCATTATGAGAGGTGTTGATGTAATGACTTAAAAAATGCTGATTCTATTTTGTGTGTGGATGGAGCTTAACTTGCAACAGTTTAAAGAATATATTTTTTGCCTTTTATTATGATAGGAAAGTATCAAGAAAGTTCGATGACCCGGGACTTGAACTCGGGTCGCCCCAAAGCTAAAAAAAAATATTGTCAGGGGACTGACCACTAGGCTATTGAGGCTATTAACATGCTGCAATTTAATAAATATTAGAACCTTATTCTGTAAGAAACATAGGGGGAACGGAATCCGACGGCAAAAAAACAGCTGTCGGAATTCGTTCCCCCACTCCCATTATGAGAGGTGTTGATGTAATGGCTTAAAAAATGCTGATTCTTTTTTGTGTGTGGATGGAGCTTAACTTGCAACAGTTTAAAGAATATATTTTTTGCCTTTTATTATGATAGGAAAGTATAGTATCAAGAAAGTTCGACGACCCTGGACTTGAACTCGGGTTGCCCCAAAGCTAAAAAAAAACATCGTCAGGGGACTGACCACTAGGCTATAGAGGCTAGCAACATGCTACTATTTAATAAATATAAGAACCTTATTGTGTAAGAAACATAGGGGGAACGGAATCCGACGGCAAAAAAACAGCTGTCGGAATCCGTTCCCCCACTGCCATTATGAGAGGTGTTGATGTAATGACTTAAAAAATGCTGATTCTATTTTGTGTGTGGATGGAGCTTAACTTGCAACAGTTTAAAGAATATATTTTTTGCCTTTTATTATGATAGGAAAGTATCAAGAAAGTTCGATGACCCGGGACTTGAACTCGGGTCGCCCCAAAGCTAAAAAAAAATATTGTCAGGGGACTGACCACTAGGCTATTGAGGCTATTAACATGCTGCAATTTAATAAATATTAGAACCTTATTCTGTAAGAAACATAGGGGGAACGGAATCCGACGGCAAAAAAACAGCTGTCGGAATCCGTTCCCCCACTGCCATTATGAGAGGCGTTGATGTAATGGCTTAAAAAATGCTGATTCTTTTTTGTGTGGATGGAGCTTAACTTGCAACAATTTAAAGAATATATTTTTTGCCTTTTATTATGATAGGAAAGTATCAAGAAAGTTCGATGACCCGGGACTTGAACTCGGGTCGCCCCAAAGCTAAAAAAAAATATTGTCAGGGGACTGACCACTAGGCTATTGAGGCTAGTAACATGCTGCAATTTAATAAATATTAGAACCTTATTCTGTAAGAAACATAGGGGGAACGGAATCCGACGGCAAAAAAACAGCTGTCGGAATCCGTTCCCCCACTCCCATTATGAGAGGTGTTGATGTAATGGCTTAAAAATGCTGATTCTTTTTTGTGTGTGGATGGAGCTTAACTTGCAACAGTTTAAAGAATATATTTTTTGCCTTTTATTATGATAGGAAAGTATAGTATCAAGAAAGTTCGACGACCCTGGACTTGAACACGGGTTGCCCCAAAGCTAAAAAAAAACATCGTCAGGGGACTGACCACTAGGCTATAGAGGCTCGTAACATGCTACAATTTAATAAATATAAGAACCTTATTGTGTAAGAAACATAGGGGGAACGGAATCCGACGGCAAAAAAACAGCTGTCGGAATCCGTTCCCCCACTGCCATTATGAGAGGTGTTGATGTAATGACTTAAAAAATGCTGATTCTATTTTGTGTGTGGATGGAGCTTAACTTGCAACAGTTTAAAGAATATATTTTTTGCCTTTTATTATGATAGGAAAGTATCAAGAAAGTTCGATGACCCGGGACTTGAACTCGGGTCGCCCCAAAGCTAAAAAAAAATATTGTGAGGGGACTGACCACTAGGCTATTGAGGCTAGTAACATGCCACAATTTAATAAATATTAGAACCTTATTGTGTAAGAAACATAGGGGGAACGGAATCCGACGGCAAAAAAAACAGCTGTCGGAATCCGTTCCCCCACTGCCATTATGAGAGGCGTTGATGTAATGGCTTAAAAAATGCTGATTCTTTTTTGTGTGTGGATGGAGCTTAACTTGCAACAGTTTAAAGAATATATTTTTTGCCTTTTATTATGATAGGAAAGTATCAAGAAAGTTCGATGACCCGGGACTTGAACTCGGGTCGCCCCAAAGCTAAAAAAAAATATTGTCAGGGGACTGACCACTAGGCTATTGAGGATAATAATTTAACAAATATTAGAAACTTATTGTGTAAGAAACATAGGGGGAACGGAATCCGACGTCAAAAAAACAGCTGTCGGAATCCGTTCCCCCACTCCCATTATGAGAGGTGTTGATGTAATGACTTAAAAAATGCTGATTCTATTTTGTGTGTGGATGGAGCTTAACTTGCAACAGTTTAAAGAATATATTTTTTGCCTTTTATTATGATAGGAAAGTATAGTATCAAGAAAGTTCGATGACCCGGGACTTGAACTCGGGTCGCCCCAAAGCTAAAAAAAAATATTGTCAGGGGACTGACCACTAGGCTATTGAGGCTAGTAACATGCTACAATTTAATAAATATTAGAACCTTATTGTGTAAGAAACATAGGGGGAACGGAATCCGACGGCAAAAAAACAGCTGTCGGAATCCGTTCCCCCACTGCCATTATGAGAGGCGTTGATGTAATGGCTTAAAAAATGCTGATTCTTTTTTGTGTGTGGATGGAGCTTAACTTGCAACAGTTTAAAGAATATATTTTTTGCCTTTTATTATGATAGGAAAGTATCAAGAAAGTTCGATGACCCGGGACTTGAACTCGGGTCGCCCCAAAGCTAAAAAAAAATATTGTCAGGGGACTGACCACTAGGCTATTGAGGCTATTAACATGCTGCAATTTAATAAATATTAGAACCTTATTCTGTAAGAAACATAGGGGGAACGGAATCCGACGGCAAAAAAACAGCTGTCGGAATCCGTTCCCCCACTCCCATTATGAGAGGTGTTGATGTAATGGCTTAAAAAATGCTGATTCTTTTTTGTGTGTGGATGGAGCTTAACTTGCAACAGTTTAAAGAATATATTTTTTGCCTTTTATTATGATAGGAAAGTATAGTATCAAGAAAGTTCGACGACCCTGGACTTGAACTCGGGTTGCCCCAAAGCTAAAAAAAAACATCGTCAGGGGACTGACCACTAGGCTATAGAGGCTAGCAACATGCTACTATTTAATAAATATAAGAACCTTATTGTGTAAGAAACATAGGGGGAACGGAATCCGACGGCAAAAAAACAGCTGTCGGAATCCGTTCCCCCACTGCCATTATGAGAGGTGTTGATGTAATGACTTAAAAAATGCTGATTCTATTTTGTGTGTGGATGGAGCTTAACTTGCAACAGTTTAAAGAATATATTTTTTGCCTTTTATTATGATAGGAAAGTATCAAGAAAGTTCGATGACCCGGGACTTGAACTCGGGTCGCCCCAAAGCTAAAAAAAAATATTGTCAGGGGACTGACCACTAGGCTATTGAGGCTATTAACATGCTGCAATTTAATAAATATTAGAACCTTATTCTGTAAGAAACATAGGGGGAACGGAATCCGACGGCAAAAAAACAGCTGTCGGAATCCGTTCCCCCACTCCCATTATGAGAGGTGTTGATGTAATGGCTTAAAAAATGCTGATTCTTTTTTGTGTGTGGATGGAGCTTAACTTGCAACAGTTTAAAGAATATATTTTTTGCCTTTTATTATGATAGGAAAGTATAGTATCAAGAAAGTTCGACGACCCTGGACTTGAACTCGGGTTGCCCCAAAGCTAAAAAAAAACATCGTCAGGGGACTGACCACTAGGCTATTGAGGCTATTAACATGCTGCAATTTAATAAATATTAGAACCTTATTCTGTAAGAAACATAGGGGGAACGGAATCCGACGGCAAAAAAACAGCTGTCGGAATCCGTTCCCCCACTGCCATTATGAGAGGTGTTGATGTAATGACTTAAAAAATGCTGATTCTATTTTGTGTGTGGATGGAGCTTAACTTGCAACAGTTTAAAGAATATATTTTTTGCCTTTTATTATGATAGGAAAGTATCAAGAAAGTTCGATGACCCGGGACTTGAACTCGGGTCGCCCCAAAGCTAAAAAAAAATATTGTCAGGGGACTGACCACTAGGCTATTGAGGCTATTAACATGCTGCAATTTAATAAATATTAGAACCTTATTCTGTAAGAAACATAGGGGGAACGGAATCCGACGGCAAAAAAACAGCTGTCGGAATCCGTTCCCCCACTCCCATTATGAGAGGTGTTGATGTAATGGCTTAAAAAATGCTGATTCTTTTTTGTGTGTGGATGGAGCTTAACTTGCAACAGTTTAAAGAATATATTTTTTGCCTTTTATTATGATAGGAAAGTATAGTATCAAGAAAGTTCGACGACCCTGGACTTGAACTCGGGTTGCCCCAAAGCTAAAAAAAAACATCGTCAGGGGACTGACCACTAGGCTATTGAGGCTATTAACATGCTGCAATTTAATAAATATTAGAACCTTATTCTGTAAGAAACATAGGGGGAACGGAATCCGACGGCAAAAAAACAGCTGTCGGAATCCGTTCCCCCACTCCCATTATGAGAGGTGTTGATGTAATGACTTAAAAAATGCTGATTCTATTTTGTGTGTGGATGGAGCTTAACTTGCAACAGTTTAAAGAATATATTTTTTGCCTTTTATTATGATAGGAAAGTATCAAGAAAGTTCGATGACCCGGGACTTGAACTCGGGTCGCCCCAAAGCTAAAAAAAAATATTGTCAGGGGACTGACCACTAGGCTATTGAGGCTATTAACATGCTGCAATTTAATAAATATTAGAACCTTATTCTGTAAGAAACATAGGGGGAACGGAATCCGACGGCAAAAAAACAGCTGTCGGAATTCGTTCCCCCACTCCCATTATGAGAGGTGTTGATGTAATGGCTTAAAAAATGCTGATTCTTTTTTGTGTGTGGATGGAGCTTAACTTGCAACAGTTTAAAGAATATATTTTTTGCCTTTTATTATGATAGGAAAGTATAGTATCAAGAAAGTTCGACGACCCTGGACTTGAACTCGGGTTGCCCCAAAGCTAAAAAAAAACATCGTCAGGGGACTGACCACTAGGCTATAGAGGCTAGCAACATGCTACTATTTAATAAATATAAGAACCTTATTGTGTAAGAAACATAGGGGGAACGGAATCCGACGGCAAAAAAACAGCTGTCGGAATCCGTTCCCCCACTGCCATTATGAGAGGTGTTGATGTAATGACTTAAAAAATGCTGATTCTATTTTGTGTGTGGATGGAGCTTAACTTGCAACAGTTTAAAGAATATATTTTTTGCCTTTTATTATGATAGGAAAGTATCAAGAAAGTTCGATGACCCGGGACTTGAACTCGGGTCGCCCCAAAGCTAAAAAAAAATATTGTCAGGGGACTGACCACTAGGCTATTGAGGCTATTAACATGCTGCAATTTAATAAATATTAGAACCTTATTCTGTAAGAAACATAGGGGGAACGGAATCCGACGGCAAAAAAACAGCTGTCGGAATCCGTTCCCCCACTCCCATTATGAGAGGTGTTGATGTAATGGCTTAAAAAATGCTGATTCTTTTTTGTGTGTGGATGGAGCTTAACTTGCAACAGTTTAAAGAATATATTTTTTGCCTTTTATTATGATAGGAAAGTATAATATCAAGAAAGTTCGACGACCCTGGACTTGAACTCGGGTTGCCCCAAAGCTAAAAAAAAACATCGTCAGGGGACTGACCACTAGGCTATTGAGGCTATTAACATGCTGCAATTTAATAAATATTAGAACCTTATTCTGTAAGAAACATAGGGGGAACGGAATCCGACGGCAAAAAAACAGCTGTCGGAATCCGTTCCCCCACTCCCATTATGAGAGGTGTTGATGTAATGACTTAAAAAATGCTGATTCTATTTTGTGTGTGGATGGAGCTTAACTTGCAACAGTTTAAAGAATATATTTTTTGCCTTTTATTATGATAGGAAAGTATCAAGAAAGTTCGATGACCCGGGACTTGAACTCGGGTCGCCCCAAAGCTAAAAAAAAATATTGTCAGGGGACTGACCACAAGGCTATAGAGGCTAGTAACATGCTACAATTTAATAAATATAAGAACCTTATTGTGTAAGAAACATAGGGGGAACGGAATCCGACGGCAAAAAAACAGCTGTCGGAATCCGTTCCCCCACTCCCATTATGAGAGGTGTTGATGTTATGGCTTAAAAAATGCTGATTCTTTTTTGTGTGTGGATGGAGCTTAACTTGCAACAGTTTAAAGAATATATTTTTTGCCTTTTATTATGATAGGAAAGTATAGTATCAAGAAAGTTCGATGACCCGGGACTTGAACTCGGGTCGCCCCAAAGCTAAAAAAAAATATTGTGAGGGGACTGACCACTAGGCTATTGAGGCTAGTAACATGCCACAATTTAATAAATATTAGAACCTTATTGTGTAAGAAACATAGGGGGAACGGAATCCGACGGCAAAAAAACAGCTGTCGGAATCCGTTCCCCCACTGCCATTATGAGAGGCGTTGATGTAATGGCTTAAAAAATGCTGATTCTTTTTTGTGTGTGGATGGAGCTTAACTTGCAACAGTTTAAAGAATATATTTTTTGCCTTTTATTATGATAGGAAAGTATCAAGAAAGTTCGATGACCCGGGACTTGAACTCGGGTCGCCCCAAAGCTAAAAAAAAATATTGTCAGGGGACTGACCACTAGGCTATTGAGGCTAGTAACATGCTACAATTTAATAAATATTAGAACCTTATTGTGTAAGAAACATAGGGGGAACGGAATCCGACGGCAAAAAAACAGCTGTCGGAATCCGTTCCCCCACTGCCATTATGAGAGGCGTTGATGTAATGGCTTAAAAAATGCTGATTCTTTTTTGTGTGGATGGAGCTTAACTTGCAACAATTTAAAGAATATATTTTTTGCCTTTTATTATGATAGGAAAGTATCAAGAAAGTTCGATGACCCGGGACTTGAACTCGGGTCGCCCCAAAGCTAAAAAAAAATATTGTCAGGGGACTGACCACTAGGCTATTGAGGCTAGTAACATGCTGCAATTTAATAAATATTAGAACCTTATTCTGTAAGAAACATAGGGGGAACGGAATCCGACGGCAAAAAAACAGCTGTCGGAATCCGTTCCCCCACTCCCATTATGAGAGGTGTTGATGTAATGGCTTAAAAATGCTGATTCTTTTTTGTGTGTGGATGGAGCTTAACTTGCAACAGTTTAAAGAATATATTTTTTGCCTTTTATTATGATAGGAAAGTATAGTATCAAGAAAGTTCGACGACCCTGGACTTGAACACGGGTTGCCCCAAAGCTAAAAAAAAACATCGTCAGGGGACTGACCACTAGGCTATAGAGGCTAGTAACATGCTACAATTTAATAAATATAAGAACCTTATTGTGTAAGAAACATAGGGGGAACGGAATCCGACGGCAAAAAAACAGCTGTCGGAATCCGTTCCCCCACTGCCATTATGAGAGGTGTTGATGTAATGACTTAAAAAATGCTGATTCTATTTTGTGTGTGGATGGAGCTTAACTTGCAACAGTTTAAAGAATATATTTTTTGCCTTTTATTATGATAGGAAAGTATCAAGAAAGTTCGATGACCCGGGACTTGAACTCGGGTCGCCCCAAAGCTAAAAAAAAATATTGTGAGGGGACTGACCACTAGGCTATTGAGGCTAGTAACATGCCACAATTTAATAAATATTAGAACCTTATTGTGTAAGAAACATAGGGGGAACGGAATCCGACGGCAAAAAAAACAGCTGTCGGAATCCGTTCCCCCACTGCCATTATGAGAGGCGTTGATGTAATGGCTTAAAAAATGCTGATTCTTTTTTGTGTGTGGATGGAGCTTAACTTGCAACAGTTTAAAGAATATATTTTTTGCCTTTTATTATGATAGGAAAGTATCAAGAAAGTTCGATGACCCGGGACTTGAACTCGGGTCGCCCCAAAGCTAAAAAAAAATATTGTCAGGGGACTGACCACTAGGCTATTGAGGCTATTAACATGCTGCAATTTAATAAATATTAGAACCTTATTCTGTAAGAAACATAGGGGGAACGGAATCCGACGGCAAAAAAACAGCTGTCGGAATCCGTTCCCCCACTCCCATTATGAGAGGTGTTGATGTAATGGCTTAAAAAATGCTGATTCTTTTTTGTGTGTGGATGGAGCTTAACTTGCAACAGTTTAAAGAATATATTTTTTGCCTTTTATTATGATAGGAAAGTATAGTATCAAGAAAGTTCGACGACCCTGGACTTGAACTCGGGTTGCCCCAAAGCTAAAAAAAAACATCATCAGGGGACTGACCACTAGGCTATTGAGGCTATTAACATGCTGCAATTTAATAAATATTAGAACCTTATTCTGTAAGAAACATAGGGGGAACGGAATCCGACGGCAAAAAAACAGCTGTCGGAATCCGTTCCCCCACTCCCATTATGAGAGGTGTTGATGTAATGACTTAAAAAATGCTGATTCTATTTTGTGTGTGGATGGAGCTTAACTTGCAACAGTTTAAAGAATATATTTTTTGCCTTTTATTATGATAGGAAAGTATCAAGAAAGTTCGATGACCCGGGACTTGAACTCGGGTCGCCCCAAAGCTAAAAAAAAATATTGTCAGGGGACTGACCACTAGGCTATTGAGGCTATTAACATGCTGCAATTTAATAAATATTAGAACCTTATTCTGTAAGAAACATAGGGGGAACGGAATCCGACGGCAAAAAAACAGCTGTCGGAATCCGTTCCCCCACTCCCATTATGAGAGGTGTTGATGTAATGGCTTAAAAAATGCTGATTCTTTTTTGTGTGTGGATGGAGCTTAACTTGCAACAGTTTAAAGAATATATTTTTTGCCTTTTATTATGATAGGAAAGTATAGTATCAAGAAAGTTCGACGACCCTGGACTTGAACTCGGGTTGCCCCAAAGCTAAAAAAAAACATCGTCAGGGGACTGACCACTAGGCTATAGAGGCTAGCAACATGCTACTATTTAATAAATATAAGAACCTTATTGTCTAAGAAACATAGGGGGAACGGAATCCGACGGCAAATAACAGCTGTCGGAATCCGTTCCCCCACTGCCATTATGAGAGGTGTTGATGTAATGACTTAAAAAATGCTGATTCTATTTTGTGTGTGGATGGAGCTTAACTTGCAACAGTTTAAAGAATATATTTTTTGCCTTTTATTATGATAGGAAAGTATCAAGAAAGTTCGATGACCCGGGACTTGAACTCGGGTCGCCCCAAAGCTAAAAAAAAATATTGTCAGGGGACTGACCACTAGGCTATTGAGGCTAATAATTTAACAAATATTAGAAACTTATTGTGTAAGAAACATAGGGGGAACGGAATCCGACGGCAAAAAAACAGCTGTCGGAATCCGTTCCCCCACTCCCATTATGAGAGGTGTTGATGTAATGACTTAAAAAATGCTGATTCTATTTTGTGTGTGGATGGAGCTTAACTTGCAACAGTTTAAAGAATATATTTTTTGCCTTTTATTATGATAGGAAAGTATAGTATCAAGAAAGTTCGATGACCCGGGACTTGAACTCGGGTCGCCCCAAAGCTAAAAAAAAATATTGTCAGGGGACTGACCACTAGGCTATTGAGGCTAGTAACATGCTACAATTTAATAAATATTAGAACCTTATTGTGTAAGAAACATAGGGGGAACGGAATCCGACGGCAAAAAAACAGCTGTCGGAATCCGTTCCCCCACTGCCATTATGAGAGGCGTTGATGTAATGGCTTAAAAAATGCTGATTCTTTTTTGTGTGGATGGAGCTTAACTTGCAACAATTTAAAGAATATATTTTTTGCCTTTTATTATGATAGGAAAGTATCAAGAAAGTTCGATGACCCGGGACTTGAACTCGGGTCGCCCCAAAGCTAAAAAAAAATATTGTCAGGGGACTGACCACTAGGCTATTGAGGCTAGTAACATGCTGCAATTTAATAAATATTAGAACCTTATTCTGTAAGAAACATAGGGGGAACGGAATCCGACGGCAAAAAAACAGCTGTCGGAATCCGTTCCCCCACTCCCATTATGAGAGGTGTTGATGTAATGGCTTAAAAATGCTGATTCTTTTTTGTGTGTGGATGGAGCTTAACTTGCAACAGTTTAAAGAATATATTTTTTGCCTTTTATTATGATAGGAAAGTATAGTATCAAGAAAGTTCGACGACCCTGGACTTGAACACGGGTTGCCCCAAAGCTAAAAAAAAACATCGTCAGGGGACTGACCACTAGGCTATAGAGGCTCGTAACATGCTACAATTTAATAAATATAAGAACCTTATTGTGTAAGAAACATAGGGGGAACGGAATCCGACGGCAAAAAAACAGCTGTCGGAATCCGTTCCCCCACTGCCATTATGAGAGGTGTTGATGTAATGACTTAAAAAATGCTGATTCTATTTTGTGTGTGGATGGAGCTTAACTTGCAACAGTTTAAAGAATATATTTTTTGCCTTTTATTATGATAGGAAAGTATCAAGAAAGTTCGATGACCCGGGACTTGAACTCGGGTCGCCCCAAAGCTAAAAAAAAATATTGTGAGGGGACTGACCACTAGGCTATTGAGGCTAGTAACATGCCACAATTTAATAAATATTAGAACCTTATTGTGTAAGAAACATAGGGGGAACGGAATCCGACGGCAAAAAAAACAGCTGTCGGAATCCGTTCCCCCACTGCCATTATGAGAGGCGTTGATGTAATGGCTTAAAAAATGCTGATTCTTTTTTGTGTGTGGATGGAGCTTAACTTGCAACAGTTTAAAGAATATATTTTTTGCCTTTTATTATGATAGGAAAGTATCAAGAAAGTTCGATGACCCGGGACTTGAACTCGGGTCGCCCCAAAGCTAAAAAAAAATATTGTCAGGGGACTGACCACTAGGCTATTGAGGATAATAATTTAACAAATATTAGAAACTTATTGTGTAAGAAACATAGGGGGAACGGAATCCGACGTCAAAAAAACAGCTGTCGGAATCCGTTCCCCCACTCCCATTATGAGAGGTGTTGATGTAATGACTTAAAAAATGCTGATTCTATTTTGTGTGTGGATGGAGCTTAACTTGCAACAGTTTAAAGAATATATTTTTTGCCTTTTATTATGATAGGAAAGTATAGTATCAAGAAAGTTCGATGACCCGGGACTTGAACTCGGGTCGCCCCAAAGCTAAAAAAAAATATTGTCAGGGGACTGACCACTAGGCTATTGAGGCTAGTAACATGCTACAATTTAATAAATATTAGAACCTTATTGTGTAAGAAACATAGGGGGAACGGAATCCGACGGCAAAAAAACAGCTGTCGGAATCCGTTCCCCCACTGCCATTATGAGAGGCGTTGATGTAATGGCTTAAAAAATGCTGATTCTTTTTTGTGTGTGGATGGAGCTTAACTTGCAACAGTTTAAAGAATATATTTTTTGCCTTTTATTATGATAGGAAAGTATCAAGAAAGTTCGATGACCCGGGACTTGAACTCGGGTCGCCCCAAAGCTAAAAAAAAATATTGTCAGGGGACTGACCACTAGGCTATTGAGGCTATTAACATGCTGCAATTTAATAAATATTAGAACCTTATTCTGTAAGAAACATAGGGGGAACGGAATCCGACGGCAAAAAAACAGCTGTCGGAATCCGTTCCCCCACTCCCATTATGAGAGGTGTTGATGTAATGGCTTAAAAAATGCTGATTCTTTTTTGTGTGTGGATGGAGCTTAACTTGCAACAGTTTAAAGAATATATTTTTTGCCTTTTATTATGATAGGAAAGTATAGTATCAAGAAAGTTCGACGACCCTGGACTTGAACTCGGGTTGCCCCAAAGCTAAAAAAAAACATCGTCAGGGGACTGACCACTAGGCTATAGAGGCTAGCAACATGCTACTATTTAATAAATATAAGAACCTTATTGTGTAAGAAACATAGGGGGAACGGAATCCGACGGCAAAAAAACAGCTGTCGGAATCCGTTCCCCCACTGCCATTATGAGAGGTGTTGATGTAATGACTTAAAAAATGCTGATTCTATTTTGTGTGTGGATGGAGCTTAACTTGCAACAGTTTAAAGAATATATTTTTTGCCTTTTATTATGATAGGAAAGTATCAAGAAAGTTCGATGACCCGGGACTTGAACTCGGGTCGCCCCAAAGCTAAAAAAAAATATTGTCAGGGGACTGACCACTAGGCTATTGAGGCTATTAACATGCTGCAATTTAATAAATATTAGAACCTTATTCTGTAAGAAACATAGGGGGAACGGAATCCGACGGCAAAAAAACAGCTGTCGGAATCCGTTCCCCCACTCCCATTATGAGAGGTGTTGATGTAATGGCTTAAAAAATGCTGATTCTTTTTTGTGTGTGGATGGAGCTTAACTTGCAACAGTTTAAAGAATATATTTTTTGCCTTTTATTATGATAGGAAAGTATAGTATCAAGAAAGTTCGACGACCCTGGACTTGAACTCGGGTTGCCCCAAAGCTAAAAAAAAACATCGTCAGGGGACTGACCACTAGGCTATTGAGGCTATTAACATGCTGCAATTTAATAAATATTAGAACCTTATTCTGTAAGAAACATAGGGGGAACGGAATCCGACGGCAAAAAAACAGCTGTCGGAATCCGTTCCCCCACTCCCATTATGAGAGGTGTTGATGTAATGACTTAAAAAATGCTGATTCTATTTTGTGTGTGGATGGAGCTTAACTTGCAACAGTTTAAAGAATATATTTTTTGCCTTTTATTATGATAGGAAAGTATCAAGAAAGTTCGATGACCCGGGACTTGAACTCGGGTCGCCCCAAAGCTAAAAAAAAATATTGTCAGGGGACTGACCACTAGGCTATTGAGGCTATTAACATGCTGCAATTTAATAAATATTAGAACCTTATTCTGTAAGAAACATAGGGGGAACGGAATCCGACGGCAAAAAAACAGCTGTCGGAATCCGTTCCCCCACTCCCATTATGAGAGGTGTTGATGTAATGGCTTAAAAAATGCTGATTCTTTTTTGTGTGTGGATGGAGCTTAACTTGCAACAGTTTAAAGAATATATTTTTTGCCTTTTATTATGATAGGAAAGTATAGTATCAAGAAAGTTCGACGACCCTGGACTTGAACTCGGGTTGCCCCAAAGCTAAAAAAAAACATCGTCAGGGGACTGACCACTAGGCTATAGAGGCTAGCAACATGCTACTATTTAATAAATATAAGAACCTTATTGTGTAAGAAACATAGGGGGAACGGAATCCGACGGCAAAAAAACAGCTGTCGGAATCCGTTCCCCCACTGCCATTATGAGAGGTGTTGATGTAATGACTTAAAAAATGCTGATTCTATTTTGTGTGTGGATGGAGCTTAACTTGCAACAGTTTAAAGAATATATTTTTTGCCTTTTATTATGATAGGAAAGTATCAAGAAAGTTCGATGACCCGGGACTTGAACTCGGGTCGCCCCAAAGCTAAAAAAAAATATTGTCAGGGGACTGACCACTAGGCTATTGAGGCTATTAACATGCTGCAATTTAATAAATATTAGAACCTTATTCTGTAAGAAACATAGGGGGAACGGAATCCGACGGCAAAAAAACAGCTGTCGGAATCCGTTCCCCCACTCCCATTATGAGAGGTGTTGATGTAATGGCTTAAAAAATGCTGATTCTTTTTTGTGTGTGGATGGAGCTTAACTTGCAACAGTTTAAAGAATATATTTTTTGCCTTTTATTATGATAGGAAAGTATAATATCAAGAAAGTTCGACGACCCTGGACTTGAACTCGGGTTGCCCCAAAGCTAAAAAAAAACATCGTCAGGGGACTGACCACTAAGCTATTGAGGCTATTAACATGCTGCAATTTAATAAATATTAGAACCTTATTCTGTAAGAAACATAGGGGGAACGGAATCCGACGGCAAAAAAACAGCTGTCGGAATCCGTTCCCCCACTCCCATTATGAGAGGTGTTGATGTAATGACTTAAAAAATGCTGATTCTATTTTGTGTGTGGATGGAGCTTAACTTGCAACAGTTTAAAGAATATATTTTTTGCCTTTTATTATGATAGGAAAGTATCAAGAAAGTTCGATGACCCGGGACTTGAACTCGGGTCGCCCCAAAGCTAAAAAAAAATATTGTCAGGGGACTGACCACAAGGCTATAGAGGCTAGTAACATGCTACAATTTAATAAATATAAGAACCTTATTGTGTAAGAAACATAGGGGGAACGGAATCCGACGGCAAAAAAACAGCTGTCGGAATCCGTTCCCCCACTCCCATTATGAGAGGTGTTGATGTTATGGCTTAAAAAATGCTGATTCTTTTTTGTGTGTGGATGGAGCTTAACTTGCAACAGTTTAAAGAATATATTTTTTGCCTTTTATTATGATAGGAAAGTATAGTATCAAGAAAGTTCGATGACCCGGGACTTGAACTCGGGTCGCCCCAAAGCTAAAAAAAAATATTGTGAGGGGACTGACCACTAGGCTATTGAGGCTAGTAACATGCCACAATTTAATAAATATTAGAACCTTATTGTGTAAGAAACATAGGGGGAACGGAATCCGACGGCAAAAAAACAGCTGTCGGAATCCGTTCCCCCACTGCCATTATGAGAGGCGTTGATGTAATGGCTTAAAAAATGCTGATTCTTTTTTGTGTGTGGATGGAGCTTAACTTGCAACAGTTTAAAGAATATATTTTTTGCCTTTTATTATGATAGGAAAGTATCAAGAAAGTTCGATGACCCGGGACTTGAACTCGGGTCGCCCCAAAGCTAAAAAAAAATATTGTCAGGGGACTGACCACTAGGCTATTGAGGCTAGTAACATGCTACAATTTAATAAATATTAGAACCTTATTGTGTAAGAAACATAGGGGGAACGGAATCCGACGGCAAAAAAACAGCTGTCGGAATCCGTTCCCCCACTGCCATTATGAGAGGCGTTGATGTAATGGCTTAAAAAATGCTGATTCTTTTTTGTGTGGATGGAGCTTAACTTGCAACAATTTAAAGAATATATTTTTTGCCTTTTATTATGATAGGAAAGTATCAAGAAAGTTCGATGACCCGGGACTTGAACTCGGGTCGCCCCAAAGCTAAAAAAAAATATTGTCAGGGGACTGACCACTAGGCTATTGAGGCTATTAACATGCTGCAATTTAATAAATATTAGAACCTTATTCTGTAAGAAACATAGGGGGAACGGAATCCGACGGCAAAAAAACAGCTGTCGGAATCCGTTCCCCCACTCCCATTATGAGAGGTGTTGATGTAATGGCTTAAAAAATGCTGATTCTTTTTTGTGTGTGGATGGAGCTTAACTTGCAACAGTTTAAAGAATATATTTTTTGCCTTTTATTATGATAGGAAAGTATAGTATCAAGAAAGTTCGACGACCCTGGACTTGAACTCGGGTTGCCCCAAAGCTAAAAAAAAACATCGTCAGGGGACTGACCACTAGGCTATAGAGGCTAGCAACATGCTACTATTTAATAAATATAAGAACCTTATTGTGTAAGAAACATAGGGGGAACGGAATCCGACGGCAAAAAAACAGCTGTCGGAATCCGTTCCCCCACTGCCATTATGAGAGGTGTTGATGTAATGACTTAAAAAATGCTGATTCTATTTTGTGTGTGGATGGAGCTTAACTTGCAACAGTTTAAAGAATATATTTTTTGCCTTTTATTATGATAGGAAAGTATCAAGAAAGTTCGATGACCCGGGACTTGAACTCGGGTCGCCCCAAAGCTAAAAAAAAATATTGTCAGGGGACTGACCACTAGGCTATTGAGGCTATTAACATGCTGCAATTTAATAAATATTAGAACCTTATTCTGTAAGAAACATAGGGGGAACGGAATCCGACGGCAAAAAAACAGCTGTCGGAATCCGTTCCCCCACTCCCATTATGAGAGGTGTTGATGTAATGGCTTAAAAAATGCTGATTCTTTTTTGTGTGTGGATGGAGCTTAACTTGCAACAGTTTAAAGAATATATTTTTTGCCTTTTATTATGATAGGAAAGTATAATATCAAGAAAGTTCGACGACCCTGGACTTGAACTCGGGTTGCCCCAAAGCTAAAAAAAAACATCGTCAGGGGACTGACCACTAAGCTATTGAGGCTATTAACATGCTGCAATTTAATAAATATTAGAACCTTATTCTGTAAGAAACATAGGGGGAACGGAATCCGACGGCAAAAAAACAGCTGTCGGAATCCGTTCCCCCACTCCCATTATGAGAGGTGTTGATGTAATGACTTAAAAAATGCTGATTCTATTTTGTGTGTGGATGGAGCTTAACTTGCAACAGTTTAAAGAATATATTTTTTGCCTTTTATTATGATAGGAAAGTATCAAGAAAGTTCGATGACCCGGGACTTGAACTCGGGTCGCCCCAAAGCTAAAAAAAAATATTGTCAGGGGACTGACCACAAGGCTATAGAGGCTAGTAACATGCTACAATTTAATAAATATAAGAACCTTATTGTGTAAGAAACATAGGGGGAACGGAATCCGACGGCAAAAAAACAGCTGTCGGAATCCGTTCCCCCACTCCCATTATGAGAGGTGTTGATGTTATGGCTTAAAAAATGCTGATTCTTTTTTGTGTGTGGATGGAGCTTAACTTGCAACAGTTTAAAGAATATATTTTTTGCCTTTTATTATGATAGGAAAGTATAGTATCAAGAAAGTTCGATGACCCGGGACTTGAACTCGGGTCGCCCCAAAGCTAAAAAAAAATATTGTGAGGGGACTGACCACTAGGCTATTGAGGCTAGTAACATGCCACAATTTAATAAATATTAGAACCTTATTGTGTAAGAAACATAGGGGGAACGGAATCCGACGGCAAAAAAACAGCTGTCGGAATCCGTTCCCCCACTGCCATTATGAGAGGCGTTGATGTAATGGCTTAAAAAATGCTGATTCTTTTTTGTGTGTGGATGGAGCTTAACTTGCAACAGTTTAAAGAATATATTTTTTGCCTTTTATTATGATAGGAAAGTATCAAGAAAGTTCGATGACCCGGGACTTGAACTCGGGTCGCCCCAAAGCTAAAAAAAAATATTGTCAGGGGACTGACCACTAGGCTATTGAGGCTAGTAACATGCTACAATTTAATAAATATTAGAACCTTATTGTGTAAGAAACATAGGGGGAACGGAATCCGACGGCAAAAAAACAGCTGTCGGAATCCGTTCCCCCACTGCCATTATGAGAGGCGTTGATGTAATGGCTTAAAAAATGCTGATTCTTTTTTGTGTGGATGGAGCTTAACTTGCAACAATTTAAAGAATATATTTTTTGCCTTTTATTATGATAGGAAAGTATCAAGAAAGTTCGATGACCCGGGACTTGAACTCGGGTCGCCCCAAAGCTAAAAAAAAATATTGTCAGGGGACTGACCACTAGGCTATTGAGGCTATTAACATGCTGCAATTTAATAAATATTAGAACCTTATTCTGTAAGAAACATAGGGGGAACGGAATCCGACGGCAAAAAAACAGCTGTCGGAATCCGTTCCCCCACTCCCATTATGAGAGGTGTTGATGTAATGGCTTAAAAAATGCTGATTCTTTTTTGTGTGTGGATGGAGCTTAACTTGCAACAGTTTAAAGAATATATTTTTTGCCTTTTATTATGATAGGAAAGTATAGTATCAAGAAAGTTCGACGACCCTGGACTTGAACTCGGGTTGCCCCAAAGCTAAAAAAAAACATCGTCAGGGGACTGACCACTAGGCTATAGAGGCTAGCAACATGCTACTATTTAATAAATATAAGAACCTTATTGTGTAAGAAACATAGGGGGAACGGAATCCGACGGCAAAAAAACAGCTGTCGGAATCCGTTCCCCCACTGCCATTATGAGAGGTGTTGATGTAATGACTTAAAAAATGCTGATTCTATTTTGTGTGTGGATGGAGCTTAACTTGCAACAGTTTAAAGAATATATTTTTTGCCTTTTATTATGATAGGAAAGTATCAAGAAAGTTCGATGACCCGGGACTTGAACTCGGGTCGCCCCAAAGCTAAAAAAAAATATTGTCAGGGGACTGACCACTAGGCTATTGAGGCTATTAACATGCTGCAATTTAATAAATATTAGAACCTTATTCTGTAAGAAACATAGGGGGAACGGAATCCGACGGCAAAAAAACAGCTGTCGGAATCCGTTCCCCCACTCCCATTATGAGAGGTGTTGATGTAATGGCTTAAAAAATGCTGATTCTTTTTTGTGTGTGGATGGAGCTTAACTTGCAACAGTTTAAAGAATATATTTTTTGCCTTTTATTATGATAGGAAAGTATAATATCAAGAAAGTTCGACGACCCTGGACTTGAACTCGGGTTGCCCCAAAGCTAAAAAAAAACATCGTCAGGGGACTGACCACTAAGCTATTGAGGCTATTAACATGCTGCAATTTAATAAATATTAGAACCTTATTCTGTAAGAAACATAGGGGGAACGGAATCCGACGGCAAAAAAACAGCTGTCGGAATCCGTTCCCCCACTCCCATTATGAGAGGTGTTGATGTAATGACTTAAAAAATGCTGATTCTATTTTGTGTGTGGATGGAGCTTAACTTGCAACAGTTTAAAGAATATATTTTTTGCCTTTTATTATGATAGGAAAGTATCAAGAAAGTTCGATGACCCGGGACTTGAACTCGGGTCGCCCCAAAGCTAAAAAAAAATATTGTCAGGGGACTGACCACAAGGCTATAGAGGCTAGTAACATGCTACAATTTAATAAATATAAGAACCTTATTGTGTAAGAAACATAGGGGGAACGGAATCCGACGGCAAAAAAACAGCTGTCGGAATCCGTTCCCCCACTCCCATTATGAGAGGTGTTGATGTTATGGCTTAAAAAATGCTGATTCTTTTTTGTGTGTGGATGGAGCTTAACTTGCAACAGTTTAAAGAATATATTTTTTGCCTTTTATTATGATAGGAAAGTATAGTATCAAGAAAGTTCGATGACCCGGGACTTGAACTCGGGTCGCCCCAAAGCTAAAAAAAAATATTGTGAGGGGACTGACCACTAGGCTATTGAGGCTAGTAACATGCCACAATTTAATAAATATTAGAACCTTATTGTGTAAGAAACATAGGGGGAACGGAATCCGACGGCAAAAAAACAGCTGTCGGAATCCGTTCCCCCACTGCCATTATGAGAGGCGTTGATGTAATGGCTTAAAAAATGCTGATTCTTTTTTGTGTGTGGATGGAGCTTAACTTGCAACAGTTTAAAGAATATATTTTTTGCCTTTTATTATGATAGGAAAGTATCAAGAAAGTTCGATGACCCGGGACTTGAACTCGGGTCGCCCCAAAGCTAAAAAAAAATATTGTCAGGGGACTGACCACTAGGCTATTGAGGCTAGTAACATGCTACAATTTAATAAATATTAGAACCTTATTGTGTAAGAAACATAGGGGGAACGGAATCCGACGGCAAAAAAACAGCTGTCGGAATCCGTTCCCCCACTGCCATTATGAGAGGCGTTGATGTAATGGCTTAAAAAATGCTGATTCTTTTTTGTGTGGATGGAGCTTAACTTGCAACAATTTAAAGAATATATTTTTTGCCTTTTATTATGATAGGAAAGTATCAAGAAAGTTCGATGACCCGGGACTTGAACTCGGGTCGCCCCAAAGCTAAAAAAAAATATTGTCAGGGGACTGACCACTAGGCTATTGAGGCTAGTAACATGCTGCAATTTAATAAATATTAGAACCTTATTCTGTAAGAAACATAGGGGGAACGGAATCCGACGGCAAAAAAACAGCTGTCGGAATCCGTTCCCCCACTCCCATTATGAGAGGTGTTGATGTAATGGCTTAAAAATGCTGATTCTTTTTTGTGTGTGGATGGAGCTTAACTTGCAACAGTTTAAAGAATATATTTTTTGCCTTTTATTATGATAGGAAAGTATAGTATCAAGAAAGTTCGACGACCCTGGACTTGAACACGGGTTGCCCCAAAGCTAAAAAAAAACATCGTCAGGGGACTGACCACTAGGCTATAGAGGCTAGTAACATGCTACAATTTAATAAATATAAGAACCTTATTGTGTAAGAAACATAGGGGGAACGGAATCCGACGGCAAAAAAACAGCTGTCGGAATCCGTTCCCCCACTGCCATTATGAGAGGTGTTGATGTAATGACTTAAAAAATGCTGATTCTATTTTGTGTGTGGATGGAGCTTAACTTGCAACAGTTTAAAGAATATATTTTTTGCCTTTTATTATGATAGGAAAGTATCAAGAAAGTTCGATGACCCGGGACTTGAACTCGGGTCGCCCCAAAGCTAAAAAAAAATATTGTGAGGGGACTGACCACTAGGCTATTGAGGCTAGTAACATGCCACAATTTAATAAATATTAGAACCTTATTGTGTAAGAAACATAGGGGGAACGGAATCCGACGGCAAAAAAAACAGCTGTCGGAATCCGTTCCCCCACTGCCATTATGAGAGGCGTTGATGTAATGGCTTAAAAAATGCTGATTCTTTTTTGTGTGTGGATGGAGCTTAACTTGCAACAGTTTAAAGAATATATTTTTTGCCTTTTATTATGATAGGAAAGTATCAAGAAAGTTCGATGACCCGGGACTTGAACTCGGGTCGCCCCAAAGCTAAAAAAAAATATTGTCAGGGGACTGACCACTAGGCTATTGAGGCTATTAACATGCTGCAATTTAATAAATATTAGAACCTTATTCTGTAAGAAACATAGGGGGAACGGAATCCGACGGCAAAAAAACAGCTGTCGGAATCCGTTCCCCCACTCCCATTATGAGAGGTGTTGATGTAATGGCTTAAAAAATGCTGATTCTTTTTTGTGTGTGGATGGAGCTTAACTTGCAACAGTTTAAAGAATATATTTTTTGCCTTTTATTATGATAGGAAAGTATAGTATCAAGAAAGTTCGACGACCCTGGACTTGAACTCGGGTTGCCCCAAAGCTAAAAAAAAACATCGTCAGGGGACTGACCACTAGGCTATTGAGGCTATTAACATGCTGCAATTTAATAAATATTAGAACCTTATTCTGTAAGAAACATAGGGGGAACGGAATCCGACGGCAAAAAAACAGCTGTCGGAATCCGTTCCCCCACTCCCATTATGAGAGGTGTTGATGTAATGACTTAAAAAATGCTGATTCTATTTTGTGTGTGGATGGAGCTTAACTTGCAACAGTTTAAAGAATATATTTTTTGCCTTTTATTATGATAGGAAAGTATCAAGAAAGTTCGATGACCCGGGACTTGAACTCGGGTCGCCCCAAAGCTAAAAAAAAATATTGTCAGGGGACTGACCACTAGGCTATTGAGGCTATTAACATGCTGCAATTTAATAAATATTAGAACCTTATTCTGTAAGAAACATAGGGGGAACGGAATCCGACGGCAAAAAAACAGCTGTCGGAATCCGTTCCCCCACTCCCATTATGAGAGGTGTTGATGTAATGGCTTAAAAAATGCTGATTCTTTTTTGTGTGTGGATGGAGCTTAACTTGCAACAGTTTAAAGAATATATTTTTTGCCTTTTATTATGATAGGAAAGTATAGTATCAAGAAAGTTCGACGACCCTGGACTTGAACTCGGGTTGCCCCAAAGCTAAAAAAAAACATCGTCAGGGGACTGACCACTAGGCTATAGAGGCTAGCAACATGCTACTATTTAATAAATATAAGAACCTTATTGTCTAAGAAACATAGGGGGAACGGAATCCGACGGCAAATAACAGCTGTCGGAATCCGTTCCCCCACTGCCATTATGAGAGGTGTTGATGTAATGACTTAAAAAATGCTGATTCTATTTTGTGTGTGGATGGAGCTTAACTTGCAACAGTTTAAAGAATATATTTTTTGCCTTTTATTATGATAGGAAAGTATCAAGAAAGTTCGATGACCCGGGACTTGAACTCGGGTCGCCCCAAAGCTAAAAAAAAATATTGTCAGGGGACTGACCACTAGGCTATTGAGGCTAATAATTTAACAAATATTAGAAACTTATTGTGTAAGAAACATAGGGGGAACGGAATCCGACGGCAAAAAAACAGCTGTCGGAATCCGTTCCCCCACTCCCATTATGAGAGGTGTTGATGTAATGACTTAAAAAATGCTGATTCTATTTTGTGTGTGGATGGAGCTTAACTTGCAACAGTTTAAAGAATATATTTTTTGCCTTTTATTATGATAGGAAAGTATAGTATCAAGAAAGTTCGATGACCCGGGACTTGAACTCGGGTCGCCCCAAAGCTAAAAAAAAATATTGTCAGGGGACTGACCACTAGGCTATTGAGGCTAGTAACATGCTACAATTTAATAAATATTAGAACCTTATTGTGTAAGAAACATAGGGGGAACGGAATCCGACGGCAAAAAAACAGCTGTCGGAATCCGTTCCCCCACTGCCATTATGAGAGGCGTTGATGTAATGGCTTAAAAAATGCTGATTCTTTTTTGTGTGGATGGAGCTTAACTTGCAACAATTTAAAGAATATATTTTTTGCCTTTTATTATGATAGGAAAGTATCAAGAAAGTTCGATGACCCGGGACTTGAACTCGGGTCGCCCCAAAGCTAAAAAAAAATATTGTCAGGGGACTGACCACTAGGCTATTGAGGCTAGTAACATGCTGCAATTTAATAAATATTAGAACCTTATTCTGTAAGAAACATAGGGGGAACGGAATCCGACGGCAAAAAAACAGCTGTCGGAATCCGTTCCCCCACTCCCATTATGAGAGGTGTTGATGTAATGGCTTAAAAATGCTGATTCTTTTTTGTGTGTGGATGGAGCTTAACTTGCAACAGTTTAAAGAATATATTTTTTGCCTTTTATTATGATAGGAAAGTATAGTATCAAGAAAGTTCGACGACCCTGGACTTGAACACGGGTTGCCCCAAAGCTAAAAAAAAACATCGTCAGGGGACTGACCACTAGGCTATAGAGGCTCGTAACATGCTACAATTTAATAAATATAAGAACCTTATTGTGTAAGAAACATAGGGGGAACGGAATCCGACGGCAAAAAAACAGCTGTCGGAATCCGTTCCCCCACTGCCATTATGAGAGGTGTTGATGTAATGACTTAAAAAATGCTGATTCTATTTTGTGTGTGGATGGAGCTTAACTTGCAACAGTTTAAAGAATATATTTTTTGCCTTTTATTATGATAGGAAAGTATCAAGAAAGTTCGATGACCCGGGACTTGAACTCGGGTCGCCCCAAAGCTAAAAAAAAATATTGTGAGGGGACTGACCACTAGGCTATTGAGGCTAGTAACATGCCACAATTTAATAAATATTAGAACCTTATTGTGTAAGAAACATAGGGGGAACGGAATCCGACGGCAAAAAAAACAGCTGTCGGAATCCGTTCCCCCACTGCCATTATGAGAGGCGTTGATGTAATGGCTTAAAAAATGCTGATTCTTTTTTGTGTGTGGATGGAGCTTAACTTGCAACAGTTTAAAGAATATATTTTTTGCCTTTTATTATGATAGGAAAGTATCAAGAAAGTTCGATGACCCGGGACTTGAACTCGGGTCGCCCCAAAGCTAAAAAAAAATATTGTCAGGGGACTGACCACTAGGCTATTGAGGATAATAATTTAACAAATATTAGAAACTTATTGTGTAAGAAACATAGGGGGAACGGAATCCGACGTCAAAAAAACAGCTGTCGGAATCCGTTCCCCCACTCCCATTATGAGAGGTGTTGATGTAATGACTTAAAAAATGCTGATTCTATTTTGTGTGTGGATGGAGCTTAACTTGCAACAGTTTAAAGAATATATTTTTTGCCTTTTATTATGATAGGAAAGTATAGTATCAAGAAAGTTCGATGACCCGGGACTTGAACTCGGGTCGCCCCAAAGCTAAAAAAAAATATTGTCAGGGGACTGACCACTAGGCTATTGAGGCTAGTAACATGCTACAATTTAATAAATATTAGAACCTTATTGTGTAAGAAACATAGGGGGAACGGAATCCGACGGCAAAAAAACAGCTGTCGGAATCCGTTCCCCCACTGCCATTATGAGAGGACTTGGGCTTAAAAAATGCTGATTCTTTTTTGTGTGTGGATGGAGCTTAACTTGCAACAGTTTAAAGAATATATTTTTTGCCTTTTATTATGATAGGAAAGTATAGTATCAAGAAAGTTCGACGACCCTGGACTTGAACTCGGGTTGCCCCAAAGCTAAAAAAAAACATCGTCAGGGGACTGACCACTAGGCTATAGAGGCTAACAACATGCTACTATTTAATAAATATAAGAACCTTATTGTGTAAGAAACATAGGGGGAACGGAATCCGACGGCAAAAAAACAGCTGTCGGAATCCGTTCCCCCACTGCCATTATGAGAGGTGTTGATGTAATGACTTAAAAAATGCTGATTCTATTTTGTGTGTGGATGGAGCTTAACTTGCAACAGTTTAAAGAATATATTTTTTGCCTTTTATTATGATAGGAAAGTATCAAGAAAGTTCGATGACCCGGGACTTGAACTCGGGTCGCCCCAAAGCTAAAAAAAAATATTGTCAGGGGACTGACCACTAGGCTATTGAGGCTATTAACATGCTGCAATTTAATAAATATTAGAACCTTATTCTGTAAGAAACATAGGGGGAACGGAATCCGACGGCAAAAAAACAGCTGTCGGAATCCGTTCCCCCACTCCCATTATGAGAGGTGTTGATGTAATGGCTTAAAAAATGCTGATTCTTTTTTGTGTGTGGATGGAGCTTAACTTGCAACAGTTTAAAGAATATATTTTTTGCCTTTTATTATGATAGGAAAGTATAGTATCAAGAAAGTTCGACGACCCTGGACTTGAACTCGGGTTGCCCCAAAGCTAAAAAAAAACATCGTCAGGGGACTGACCACTAGGCTATTGAGGCTATTAACATGCTGCAATTTAATAAATATTAGAACCTTATTCTGTAAGAAACATAGGGGGAACGGAATCCGACGGCAAAAAAACAGCTGTCGGAATCCGTTCCCCCACTCCCATTATGAGAGGTGTTGATGTAATGACTTAAAAAATGCTGATTCTATTTTGTGTGTGGATGGAGCTTAACTTGCAACAGTTTAAAGAATATATTTTTTGCCTTTTATTATGATAGGAAAGTATCAAGAAAGTTCGATGACCCGGGACTTGAACTCGGGTCGCCCCAAAGCTAAAAAAAAATATTGTCAGGGGACTGACCACTAGGCTATTGAGGCTATTAACATGCTGCAATTTAATAAATATTAGAACCTTATTCTGTAAGAAACATAGGGGGAACGGAATCCGACGGCAAAAAAACAGCTGTCGGAATCCGTTCCCCCACTCCCATTATGAGAGGTGTTGATGTAATGGCTTAAAAAATGCTGATTCTTTTTTGTGTGTGGATGGAGCTTAACTTGCAACAGTTTAAAGAATATATTTTTTGCCTTTTATTATGATAGGAAAGTATAGTATCAAGAAAGTTCGACGACCCTGGACTTGAACTCGGGTTGCCCCAAAGCTAAAAAAAAACATCGTCAGGGGACTGACCACTAGGCTATAGAGGCTAGCAACATGCTACTATTTAATAAATATAAGAACCTTATTGTGTAAGAAACATAGGGGGAACGGAATCCGACGGCAAAAAAACAGCTGTCGGAATCCGTTCCCCCACTGCCATTATGAGAGGTGTTGATGTAATGACTTAAAAAATGCTGATTCTATTTTGTGTGTGGATGGAGCTTAACTTGCAACAGTTTAAAGAATATATTTTTTGCCTTTTATTATGATAGGAAAGTATCAAGAAAGTTCGATGACCCGGGACTTGAACTCGGGTCGCCCCAAAGCTAAAAAAAAATATTGTCAGGGGACTGACCACTAGGCTATTGAGGCTATTAACATGCTGCAATTTAATAAATATTAGAACCTTATTCTGTAAGAAACATAGGGGGAACGGAATCCGACGGCAAAAAAACAGCTGTCGGAATCCGTTCCCCCACTCCCATTATGAGAGGTGTTGATGTAATGGCTTAAAAAATGCTGATTCTTTTTTGTGTGTGGATGGAGCTTAACTTGCAACAGTTTAAAGAATATATTTTTTGCCTTTTATTATGATAGGAAAGTATAATATCAAGAAAGTTCGACGACCCTGGACTTGAACTCGGGTTGCCCCAAAGCTAAAAAAAAACATCGTCAGGGGACTGACCACTAGGCTATTGAGGCTATTAACATGCTGCAATTTAATAAATATTAGAACCTTATTCTGTAAGAAACATAGGGGGAACGGAATCCGACGGCAAAAAAACAGCTGTCGGAATCCGTTCCCCCACTCCCATTATGAGAGGTGTTGATGTAATGACTTAAAAAATGCTGATTCTATTTTGTGTGTGGATGGAGCTTAACTTGCAACAGTTTAAAGAATATATTTTTTGCCTTTTATTATGATAGGAAAGTATCAAGAAAGTTCGATGACCCGGGACTTGAACTCGGGTCGCCCCAAAGCTAAAAAAAAATATTGTCAGGGGACTGACCACAAGGCTATAGAGGCTAGTAACATGCTACAATTTAATAAATATAAGAACCTTATTGTGTAAGAAACATAGGGGGAACGGAATCCGACGGCAAAAAAACAGCTGTCGGAATCCGTTCCCCCACTCCCATTATGAGAGGTGTTGATGTTATGGCTTAAAAAATGCTGATTCTTTTTTGTGTGTGGATGGAGCTTAACTTGCAACAGTTTAAAGAATATATTTTTTGCCTTTTATTATGATAGGAAAGTATAGTATCAAGAAAGTTCGATGACCCGGGACTTGAACTCGGGTCGCCCCAAAGCTAAAAAAAAATATTGTGAGGGGACTGACCACTAGGCTATTGAGGCTAGTAACATGCCACAATTTAATAAATATTAGAACCTTATTGTGTAAGAAACATAGGGGGAACGGAATCCGACGGCAAAAAAACAGCTGTCGGAATCCGTTCCCCCACTGCCATTATGAGAGGCGTTGATGTAATGGCTTAAAAAATGCTGATTCTTTTTTGTGTGTGGATGGAGCTTAACTTGCAACAGTTTAAAGAATATATTTTTTGCCTTTTATTATGATAGGAAAGTATCAAGAAAGTTCGATGACCCGGGACTTGAACTCGGGTCGCCCCAAAGCTAAAAAAAATATTGTCAGGGGACTGACCACTAGGCTATTGAGGCTAATAATTTAACAAATATTAGAAACTTATTGTGTAAGAAACATAGGGGGAACGGAATCCGACGGCAAAAAAACAGCTGTCGGAATCCGTTCCCCCACTCCCATTATGAGAGGTGTTGATGTAATGACTTAAAAAATGCTGATTCTATTTTGTGTGTGGATGGAGCTTAACTTGCAACAGTTTAAAGAATATATTTTTTGCCTTTTATTATGATAGGAAAGTATAGTATCAAGAAAGTTCGATGACCCGGGACTTGAACTCGGGTCGCCCCAAAGCTAAAAAAAAATATTGTCAGGGGACTGACCACTAGGCTATTGAGGCTAGTAACATGCTACAATTTAATAAATATTAGAACCTTATTGTGTAAGAAACATAGGGGGAACGGAATCCGACGGCAAAAAAACAGCTGTCGGAATCCGTTCCCCCACTGCCATTATGAGAGGCGTTGATGTAATGGCTTAAAAAATGCTGATTCTTTTTTGTGTGGATGGAGCTTAACTTGCAACAATTTAAAGAATATATTTTTTGCCTTTTATTATGATAGGAAAATATCAAGAAAGTTCGATGACCCGGGACTTGAACTCGGGTCGCCCCAAAGCAAAAAAAAAATATTGTCAGGGGACTGACCACTAGGCTATTGAGGCTAGTAACATGCTGCAATTTAATAAATATTAGAACCTTATTGTGTAAGAAACATAGGGGGAACGGAATCCGACGGCAAAAAAACAGCTGTCGGAATCCGTTCCCCCACTCCCATTATGAGAGGTGTTGATGTAATGGCTTAAAAAAATGCTGATTCTTTTTTGTGTGTGGATGGAGCTTAACTTGCAACAGTTTAAAGAATATATTTTTTGCCTTTTATTATGATAGGAAAGTATCAAGAAAGTTCGATGACCCGGGACTTGAACTCGGGTCGCCCCAAAGCTAAAAAAAAATATTGTCAGGGGACTGACCACTAGGCTATTGAGGCTATTAACATGCTGCAATTTAATAAATATTAGAACCTTATTCTGTAAGAAACATAGGGGGAACGGAATCCGACGGCAAAAAAACAGCTGTCGGAATCCGTTCCCCCACTCCCATTATGAGAGGTGTTGATGTAATGGCTTAAAAAATGCTGATTCTTTTTTGTGTGTGGATGGAGCTTAACTTGCAACAGTTTAAAGAATATATTTTTTGCCTTTTATTATGATAGGAAAGTATAATATCAAGAAAGTTCGACGACCCTGGACTTGAACTCGGGTTGCCCCAAAGCTAAAAAAAAACATCGTCAGGGGACTGACCACTAAGCTATTGAGGCTATTAACATGCTGCAATTTAATAAATATTAGAACCTTATTCTGTAAGAAACATAGGGGGAACGGAATCCGACGGCAAAAAAACAGCTGTCGGAATCCGTTCCCCCACTCCCATTATGAGAGGTGTTGATGTAATGACTTAAAAAATGCTGATTCTATTTTGTGTGTGGATGGAGCTTAACTTGCAACAGTTTAAAGAATATATTTTTTGCCTTTTATTATGATAGGAAAGTATCAAGAAAGTTCGATGACCCGGGACTTGAACTCGGGTCGCCCCAAAGCTAAAAAAAAATATTGTCAGGGGACTGACCACAAGGCTATAGAGGCTAGTAACATGCTACAATTTAATAAATATAAGAACCTTATTGTGTAAGAAACATAGGGGGAACGGAATCCGACGGCAAAAAAACAGCTGTCGGAATCCGTTCCCCCACTCCCATTATGAGAGGTGTTGATGTTATGGCTTAAAAAATGCTGATTCTTTTTTGTGTGTGGATGGAGCTTAACTTGCAACAGTTTAAAGAATATATTTTTTGCCTTTTATTATGATAGGAAAGTATAGTATCAAGAAAGTTCGATGACCCGGGACTTGAACTCGGGTCGCCCCAAAGCTAAAAAAAAATATTGTGAGGGGACTGACCACTAGGCTATTGAGGCTAGAAACATGCCACAATTTAATAAATATTAGAACCTTATTGTGTAAGAAACATAGGGGGAACGGAATCCGACGGCAAAAAAACAGCTGTCGGAATCCGTTCCCCCACTGCCATTATGAGAGGCGTTGATGTAATGGCTTAAAAAATGCTGATTCTTTTTTGTGTGTGGATGGAGCTTAACTTGCAACAGTTTAAAGAATATATTTTTTGCCTTTTATTATGATAGGAAAGTATCAAGAAAGTTCGATGACCCGGGACTTGAACTCGGGTCGCCCCAAAGCTAAAAAAAAATATTGTCAGGGGACTGACCACTAGGCTATTGAGGCTAGTAACATGCTACAATTTAATAAATATTAGAACCTTATTGTGTAAGAAACATAGGGGGAACGGAATCCGACGGCAAAAAAACAGCTGTCGGAATCCGTTCCCCCACTGCCATTATGAGAGGCGTTGATGTAATGGCTTAAAAAATGCTGATTCTTTTTTGTGTGTGGATGGAGCTTAACTTGCAACAGTTTAAAGAATATATTTTTTGCCTTTTATTATGATAGGAAAGTATCAAGAAAGTTCGATGACCCGGGACTTGAACTCGGGTCGCCCCAAAGCTAAAAAAAATATTGTCAGGGGACTGACCACTAGGCTATTGAGGCTAATAATTTAACAAATATTAGAAACTTATTGTGTAAGAAACATAGGGGGAACGGAATCCGACGGCAAAAAAACAGCTGTCGGAATCCGTTCCCCCACTCCCATTATGAGAGGTGTTGATGTAATGACTTAAAAAATGCTGATTCTATTTTGTGTGTGGATGGAGCTTAACTTGCAACAGTTTAAAGAATATATTTTTTGCCTTTTATTATGATAGGAAAGTATAGTATCAAGAAAGTTCGATGACCCGGGACTTGAACTCGGGTCGCCCCAAAGCTAAAAAAAAATATTGTCAGGGGACTGACCACTAGGCTATTGAGGCTAGTAACATGCTACAATTTAATAAATATTAGAACCTTATTGTGTAAGAAACATAGGGGGAACGGAATCCGACGGCAAAAAAACAGCTGTCGGAATCCGTTCCCCCACTGCCATTATGAGAGGCGTTGATGTAATGGCTTAAAAAATGCTGATTCTTTTTTGTGTGGATGGAGCTTAACTTGCAACAATTTAAAGAATATATTTTTTGCCTTTTATTATGATAGGAAAATATCAAGAAAGTTCGATGACCCGGGACTTGAACTCGGGTCGCCCCAAAGCAAAAAAAAAATATTGTCAGGGGACTGACCACTAGGCTATTGAGGCTAGTAACATGCTGCAATTTAATAAATATTAGAACCTTATTGTGTAAGAAACATAGGGGGAACGGAATCCGACGGCAAAAAAACAGCTGTCGGAATCCGTTCCCCCACTCCCATTATGAGAGGTGTTGATGTAATGGCTTAAAAAAATGCTGATTCTTTTTTGTGTGTGGATGGAGCTTAACTTGCAACAGTTTAAAGAATATATTTTTTGCCTTTTATTATGATAGGAAAGTATCAAGAAAGTTCGATGACCCGGGACTTGAACTCGGGTCGCCCCAAAGCTAAAAAAAAATATTGTCAGGGGACTGACCACTAGGCTATTGAGGCTATTAACATGCTGCAATTTAATAAATATTAGAACCTTATTCTGTAAGAAACATAGGGGGAACGGAATCCGACGGCAAAAAAACAGCTGTCGGAATCCGTTCCCCCACTCCCATTATGAGAGGTGTTGATGTAATGGCTTAAAAAATGCTGATTCTTTTTTGTGTGTGGATGGAGCTTAACTTGCAACAGTTTAAAGAATATATTTTTTGCCTTTTATTATGATAGGAAAGTATAATATCAAGAAAGTTCGACGACCCTGGACTTGAACTCGGGTTGCCCCAAAGCTAAAAAAAAACATCGTCAGGGGACTGACCACTAAGCTATTGAGGCTATTAACATGCTGCAATTTAATAAATATTAGAACCTTATTCTGTAAGAAACATAGGGGGAACGGAATCCGACGGCAAAAAAACAGCTGTCGGAATCCGTTCCCCCACTCCCATTATGAGAGGTGTTGATGTAATGACTTAAAAAATGCTGATTCTATTTTGTGTGTGGATGGAGCTTAACTTGCAACAGTTTAAAGAATATATTTTTTGCCTTTTATTATGATAGGAAAGTATCAAGAAAGTTCGATGACCCGGGACTTGAACTCGGGTCGCCCCAAAGCTAAAAAAAAATATTGTCAGGGGACTGACCACAAGGCTATAGAGGCTAGTAACATGCTACAATTTAATAAATATAAGAACCTTATTGTGTAAGAAACATAGGGGGAACGGAATCCGACGGCAAAAAAACAGCTGTCGGAATCCGTTCCCCCACTCCCATTATGAGAGGTGTTGATGTTATGGCTTAAAAAATGCTGATTCTTTTTTGTGTGTGGATGGAGCTTAACTTGCAACAGTTTAAAGAATATATTTTTTGCCTTTTATTATGATAGGAAAGTATAGTATCAAGAAAGTTCGATGACCCGGGACTTGAACTCGGGTCGCCCCAAAGCTAAAAAAAAATATTGTGAGGGGACTGACCACTAGGCTATTGAGGCTAGTAACATGCCACAATTTAATAAATATTAGAACCTTATTGTGTAAGAAACATAGGGGGAACGGAATCCGACGGCAAAAAAACAGCTGTCGGAATCCGTTCCCCCACTGCCATTATGAGAGGCGTTGATGTAATGGCTTAAAAAATGCTGATTCTTTTTTGTGTGTGGATGGAGCTTAACTTGCAACAGTTTAAAGAATATATTTTTTGCCTTTTATTATGATAGGAAAGTATCAAGAAAGTTCGATGACCCGGGACTTGAACTCGGGTCGCCCCAAAGCTAAAAAAAAATATTGTCAGGGGACTGACCACTAGGCTATTGAGGCTAGTAACATGCTACAATTTAATAAATATTAGAACCTTATTGTGTAAGAAACATAGGGGGAACGGAATCCGCCGGCAAAAAAACAGCTGTCGGAATCCGTTCCCCCACTGCCATTATGAGAGGCGTTGATGTAATGGCTTAAAAAATGCTGATTCTTTTTTGTGTGGATGGAGCTTAACTTGCAACAATTTAAAGAATATATTTTTTGCCTTTTATTATGATAGGAAAGTATCAAGAAAGTTCGATGACCCGGGACTTGAACTCGGGTCGCCCCAAAGCTAAAAAAAAATATTGTCAGGGGACTGACCACTAGGCTATTGAGGCTAGTAACATGCTGCAATTTAATAAATATTAGAACCTTATTCTGTAAGAAACATAGGGGGAACGGAATCCGACGGCAAAAAAACAGCTGTCGGAATCCGTTCCCCCACTCCCATTATGAGAGGTGTTGATGTAATGGCTTAAAAATGCTGATTCTTTTTTGTGTGTGGATGGAGCTTAACTTGCAACAGTTTAAAGAATATATTTTTTGCCTTTTATTATGATAGGAAAGTATAGTATCAAGAAAGTTCGACGACCCTGGACTTGAACACGGGTTGCCCCAAAGCTAAAAAAAAACATCGTCAGGGGACTGACCACTAGGCTATAGAGGCTAGTAACATGCTACAATTTAATAAATATAAGAACCTTATTGTGTAAGAAACATAGGGGGAACGGAATCCGACGGCAAAAAAACAGCTGTCGGAATCCGTTCCCCCACTGCCATTATGAGAGGTGTTGATGTAATGACTTAAAAAATGCTGATTCTATTTTGTGTGTGGATGGAGCTTAACTTGCAACAGTTTAAAGAATATATTTTTTGCCTTTTATTATGATAGGAAAGTATCAAGAAAGTTCGATGACCCGGGACTTGAACTCGGGTCGCCCCAAAGCTAAAAAAAAATATTGTGAGGGGACTGACCACTAGGCTATTGAGGCTAGTAACATGCCACAATTTAATAAATATTAGAACCTTATTGTGTAAGAAACATAGGGGGAACGGAATCCGACGGCAAAAAAAACAGCTGTCGGAATCCGTTCCCCCACTGCCATTATGAGAGGCGTTGATGTAATGGCTTAAAAAATGCTGATTCTTTTTTGTGTGTGGATGGAGCTTAACTTGCAACAGTTTAAAGAATATATTTTTTGCCTTTTATTATGATAGGAAAGTATCAAGAAAGTTCGATGACCCGGGACTTGAACTCGGGTCGCCCCAAAGCTAAAAAAAAATATTGTCAGGGGACTGACCACTAGGCTATTGAGGCTATTAACATGCTGCAATTTAATAAATATTAGAACCTTATTCTGTAAGAAACATAGGGGGAACGGAATCCGACGGCAAAAAAACAGCTGTCGGAATCCGTTCCCCCACTCCCATTATGAGAGGTGTTGATGTAATGGCTTAAAAAATGCTGATTCTTTTTTGTGTGTGGATGGAGCTTAACTTGCAACAGTTTAAAGAATATATTTTTTGCCTTTTATTATGATAGGAAAGTATAGTATCAAGAAAGTTCGACGACCCTGGACTTGAACTCGGGTTGCCCCAAAGCTAAAAAAAAACATCGTCAGGGGACTGACCACTAGGCTATTGAGGCTATTAACATGCTGCAATTTAATAAATATTAGAACCTTATTCTGTAAGAAACATAGGGGGAACGGAATCCGACGGCAAAAAAACAGCTGTCGGAATCCGTTCCCCCACTCCCATTATGAGAGGTGTTGATGTAATGACTTAAAAAATGCTGATTCTATTTTGTGTGTGGATGGAGCTTAACTTGCAACAGTTTAAAGAATATATTTTTTGCCTTTTATTATGATAGGAAAGTATCAAGAAAGTTCGATGACCCGGGACTTGAACTCGGGTCGCCCCAAAGCTAAAAAAAAATATTGTCAGGGGACTGACCACTAGGCTATTGAGGCTATTAACATGCTGCAATTTAATAAATATTAGAACCTTATTCTGTAAGAAACATAGGGGGAACGGAATCCGACGGCAAAAAAACAGCTGTCGGAATCCGTTCCCCCACTCCCATTATGAGAGGTGTTGATGTAATGGCTTAAAAAATGCTGATTCTTTTTTGTGTGTGGATGGAGCTTAACTTGCAACAGTTTAAAGAATATATTTTTTGCCTTTTATTATGATAGGAAAGTATAGTATCAAGAAAGTTCGACGACCCTGGACTTGAACTCGGGTTGCCCCAAAGCTAAAAAAAAACATCGTCAGGGGACTGACCACTAGGCTATAGAGGCTAGCAACATGCTACTATTTAATAAATATAAGAACCTTATTGTCTAAGAAACATAGGGGGAACGGAATCCGACGGCAAATAACAGCTGTCGGAATCCGTTCCCCCACTGCCATTATGAGAGGTGTTGATGTAATGACTTAAAAAATGCTGATTCTATTTTGTGTGTGGATGGAGCTTAACTTGCAACAGTTTAAAGAATATATTTTTTGCCTTTTATTATGATAGGAAAGTATCAAGAAAGTTCGATGACCCGGGACTTGAACTCGGGTCGCCCCAAAGCTAAAAAAAAATATTGTCAGGGGACTGACCACTAGGCTATTGAGGCTAATAATTTAACAAATATTAGAAACTTATTGTGTAAGAAACATAGGGGGAACGGAATCCGACGGCAAAAAAACAGCTGTCGGAATCCGTTCCCCCACTCCCATTATGAGAGGTGTTGATGTAATGACTTAAAAAATGCTGATTCTATTTTGTGTGTGGATGGAGCTTAACTTGCAACAGTTTAAAGAATATATTTTTTGCCTTTTATTATGATAGGAAAGTATAGTATCAAGAAAGTTCGATGACCCGGGACTTGAACTCGGGTCGCCCCAAAGCTAAAAAAAAATATTGTCAGGGGACTGACCACTAGGCTATTGAGGCTAGTAACATGCTACAATTTAATAAATATTAGAACCTTATTGTGTAAGAAACATAGGGGGAACGGAATCCGACGGCAAAAAAACAGCTGTCGGAATCCGTTCCCCCACTGCCATTATGAGAGGCGTTGATGTAATGGCTTAAAAAATGCTGATTCTTTTTTGTGTGGATGGAGCTTAACTTGCAACAATTTAAAGAATATATTTTTTGCCTTTTATTATGATAGGAAAGTATCAAGAAAGTTCGATGACCCGGGACTTGAACTCGGGTCGCCCCAAAGCTAAAAAAAAATATTGTCAGGGGACTGACCACTAGGCTATTGAGGCTAGTAACATGCTGCAATTTAATAAATATTAGAACCTTATTCTGTAAGAAACATAGGGGGAACGGAATCCGACGGCAAAAAAACAGCTGTCGGAATCCGTTCCCCCACTCCCATTATGAGAGGTGTTGATGTAATGGCTTAAAAATGCTGATTCTTTTTTGTGTGTGGATGGAGCTTAACTTGCAACAGTTTAAAGAATATATTTTTTGCCTTTTATTATGATAGGAAAGTATAGTATCAAGAAAGTTCGACGACCCTGGACTTGAACACGGGTTGCCCCAAAGCTAAAAAAAAACATCGTCAGGGGACTGACCACTAGGCTATAGAGGCTCGTAACATGCCACAATTTAATAAATATAAGAACCTTATTGTGTAAGAAACATAGGGGGAACGGAATCCGACGGCAAAAAAACAGCTGTCGGAATCCGTTCCCCCACTGCCATTATGAGAGGTGTTGATGTAATGACTTAAAAAATGCTGATTCTATTTTGTGTGTGGATGGAGCTTAACTTGCAACAGTTTAAAGAATATATTTTTTGCCTTTTATTATGATAGGAAAGTATCAAGAAAGTTCGATGACCCGGGACTTGAACTCGGGTCGCCCCAAAGCTAAAAAAAAATATTGTGAGGGGACTGACCACTAGGATATTGAGGCTAGTAACATGCCACAATTTAATAAATATTAGAACCTTATTGTGTAAGAAACATAGGGGGAACGGAATCCGACGGCAAAAAAAACAGCTGTCGGAATCCGTTCCCCCACTGCCATTATGAGAGGCGTTGATGTAATGGCTTAAAAAATGCTGATTCTTTTTTGTGTGTGGATGGAGCTTAACTTGCAACAGTTTAAAGAATATATTTTTTGCCTTTTATTATGATAGGAAAGTATCAAGAAAGTTTGATGACCCGGGACTTGAACTCGGGTCGCCCCAAAGCTAAAAAAAAATATTGTCAGGGGACTGACCACTAGGCTATTGAGGATAATAATTTAACAAATATTAGAAACTTATTGTGTAAGAAACATAGGGGGAACGGAATCCGACGTCAAAAAAACAGCTGTCGGAATCCGTTCCCCCACTCCCATTATGAGAGGTGTTGATGTAATGACTTAAAAAATGCTGATTCTATTTTGTGTGTGGATGGAGCTTAACTTGCAACAGTTTAAAGAATATATTTTTTGCCTTTTATTATGATAGGAAAGTATAGTATCAAGAAAGTTCGATGACCCGGGACTTGAACTCGGGTCGCCCCAAAGCTAAAAAAAAATATTGTCAGGGGACTGACCACTAGGCTATTGAGGCTAGTAACATGCTACAATTTAATAAATATTAGAACCTTATTGTGTAAGAAACATAGGGGGAACGGAATCCGACGGCAAAAAAACAGCTGTCGGAATCCGTTCCCCCACTGCCATTATGAGAGGCGTTGATGTAATGGCTTAAAAAATGCTGATTCTTTTTTGTGTGTGGATGGAGCTTAACTTGCAACAGTTTAAAGAATATATTTTTTGCCTTTTATTATGATAGGAAAGTATCAAGAAAGTTCGATGACCCGGGACTTGAACTCGGGTCGCCCCAAAGCTAAAAAAAAATATTGTCAGGGGACTGACCACTAGGCTATTGAGGCTATTAACATGCTGCAATTTAATAAATATTAGAACCTTATTCTGTAAGAAACATAGGGGGAACGGAATCCGACGGCAAAAAAACAGCTGTCGGAATCCGTTCCCCCACTCCCATTATGAGAGGTGTTGATGTAATGGCTTAAAAAATGCTGATTCTTTTTTGTGTGTGGATGGAGCTTAACTTGCAACAGTTTAAAGAATATATTTTTTGCCTTTTATTATGATAGGAAAGTATAGTATCAAGAAAGTTCGACGACCCTGGACTTGAACTCGGGTTGCCCCAAAGCTAAAAAAAAACATCGTCAGGGGACTGACCACTAGGCTATAGAGGCTAGCAACATGCTACTATTTAATAAATATAAGAACCTTATTGTGTAAGAAACATAGGGGGAACGGAATCCGACGGCAAAAAAACAGCTGTCGGAATCCGTTCCCCCACTGCCATTATGAGAGGTGTTGATGTAATGACTTAAAAAATGCTGATTCTATTTTGTGTGTGGATGGAGCTTAACTTGCAACAGTTTAAAGAATATATTTTTTGCCTTTTATTATGATAGGAAAGTATCAAGAAAGTTCGATGACCCGGGACTTGAACTCGGGTCGCCCCAAAGCTAAAAAAAAATATTGTCAGGGGACTGACCACTAGGCTATTGAGGCTATTAACATGCTGCAATTTAATAAATATTAGAACCTTATTCTGTAAGAAACATAGGGGGAACGGAATCCGACGGCAAAAAAACAGCTGTCGGAATCCGTTCCCCCACTCCCATTATGAGAGGTGTTGATGTAATGGCTTAAAAAATGCTGATTCTTTTTTGTGTGTGGATGGAGCTTAACTTGCAACAGTTTAAAGAATATATTTTTTGCCTTTTATTATGATAGGAAAGTATAGTATCAAGAAAGTTCGACGACCCTGGACTTGAACTCGGGTTGCCCCAAAGCTAAAAAAAAACATCGTCAGGGGACTGACCACTAGGCTATTGAGGCTATTAACATGCTGCAATTTAATAAATATTAGAACCTTATTCTGTAAGAAACATAGGGGGAACGGAATCCGACGGCAAAAAAACAGCTGTCGGAATCCGTTCCCCCACTCCCATTATGAGAGGTGTTGATGTAATGACTTAAAAAATGCTGATTCTATTTTGTGTGTGGATGGAGCTTAACTTGCAACAGTTTAAAGAATATATTTTTTGCCTTTTATTATGATAGGAAAGTATCAAGAAAGTTCGATGACCCGGGACTTGAACTCGGGTCGCCCCAAAGCTAAAAAAAAATATTGTCAGGGGACTGACCACTAGGCTATTGAGGCTATTAACATGCTGCAATTTAATAAATATTAGAACCTTATTCTGTAAGAAACATAGGGGGAACGGAATCCGACGGCAAAAAAACAGCTGTCGGAATCCGTTCCCCCACTCCCATTATGAGAGGTGTTGATGTAATGGCTTAAAAAATGCTGATTCTTTTTTGTGTGTGGATGGAGCTTAACTTGCAACAGTTTAAAGAATATATTTTTTGCCTTTTATTATGATAGGAAAGTATAGTATCAAGAAAGTTCGACGACCCTGGACTTGAACTCGGGTTGCCCCAAAGCTAAAAAAAAACATCGTCAGGGGACTGACCACTAGGCTATAGAGGCTAGCAACATGCTACTATTTAATAAATATAAGAACCTTATTGTGTAAGAAACATAGGGGGAACGGAATCCGACGGCAAAAAAACAGCTGTCGGAATCCGTTCCCCCACTGCCATTATGAGAGGTGTTGATGTAATGACTTAAAAAATGCTGATTCTATTTTGTGTGTGGATGGAGCTTAACTTGCAACAGTTTAAAGAATATATTTTTTGCCTTTTATTATGATAGGAAAGTATCAAGAAAGTTCGATGACCCGGGACTTGAACTCGGGTCGCCCCAAAGCTAAAAAAAAATATTGTCAGGGGACTGACCACTAGGCTATTGAGGCTATTAACATGCTGCAATTTAATAAATATTAGAACCTTATTCTGTAAGAAACATAGGGGGAACGGAATCCGACGGCAAAAAAACAGCTGTCGGAATCCGTTCCCCCACTCCCATTATGAGAGGTGTTGATGTAATGGCTTAAAAAATGCTGATTCTTTTTTGTGTGTGGATGGAGCTTAACTTGCAACAGTTTAAAGAATATATTTTTTGCCTTTTATTATGATAGGAAAGTATAATATCAAGAAAGTTCGACGACCCTGGACTTGAACTCGGGTTGCCCCAAAGCTAAAAAAAAACATCGTCAGGGGACTGACCACTAGGCTATTGAGGCTATTAACATGCTGCAATTTAATAAATATTAGAACCTTATTCTGTAAGAAACATAGGGGGAACGGAATCCGACGGCAAAAAAACAGCTGTCGGAATCCGTTCCCCCACTCCCATTATGAGAGGTGTTGATGTAATGACTTAAAAAATGCTGATTCTATTTTGTGTGTGGATGGAGCTTAACTTGCAACAGTTTAAAGAATATATTTTTTGCCTTTTATTATGATAGGAAAGTATCAAGAAAGTTCGATGACCCGGGACTTGAACTCGGGTCGCCCCAAAGCTAAAAAAAAATATTGTCAGGGGACTGACCACAAGGCTATAGAGGATAGTAACATGCTACAATTTAATAAATATAAGAACCTTATTGTGTAAGAAACATAGGGGGAACGGAATCCGACGGCAAAAAAACAGCTGTCGGAATCCGTTCCCCCACTCCCATTATGAGAGGTGTTGATGTTATGGCTTAAAAAATGCTGATTCTTTTTTGTGTGTGGATGGAGCTTAACTTGCAACAGTTTAAAGAATATATTTTTTGCCTTTTATTATGATAGGAAAGTATAGTATCAAGAAAGTTCGATGACCCGGGACTTGAACTCGGGTCGCCCCAAAGCTAAAAAAAAATATTGTGAGGGGACTGACCACTAGGCTATTGAGGCTAGTAACATGCCACAATTTAATAAATATTAGAACCTTATTGTGTAAGAAACATAGGGGGAACGGAATCCGACGGCAAAAAAACAGCTGTCGGAATCCGTTCCCCCACTGCCATTATGAGAGGCGTTGATGTAATGGCTTAAAAAATGCTGATTCTTTTTTGTGTGTGGATGGAGCTTAACTTGCAACAGTTTAAAGAATATATTTTTTGCCTTTTATTATGATAGGAAAGTATCAAGAAAGTTCGATGACCCGGGACTTGAACTCGGGTCGCCCCAAAGCTAAAAAAAATATTGTCAGGGGACTGACCACTAGGCTATTGAGGCTAATAATTTAACAAATATTAGAAACTTATTGTGTAAGAAACATAGGGGGAACGGAATCCGACGGCAAAAAAACAGCTGTCGGAATCCGTTCCCCCACTCCCATTATGAGAGGTGTTGATGTAATGACTTAAAAAATGCTGATTCTATTTTGTGTGTGGATGGAGCTTAACTTGCAACAGTTTAAAGAATATATTTTTTGCCTTTTATTATGATAGGAAAGTATAGTATCAAGAAAGTTCGATGACCCGGGACTTGAACTCGGGTCGCCCCAAAGCTAAAAAAAAATATTGTCAGGGGACTGACCACTAGGCTATTGAGGCTAGTAACATGCTACAATTTAATAAATATTAGAACCTTATTGTGTAAGAAACATAGGGGGAACGGAATCCGACGGCAAAAAAACAGCTGTCGGAATCCGTTCCCCCACTGCCATTATGAGAGGCGTTGATGTAATGGCTTAAAAAATGCTGATTCTTTTTTGTGTGGATGGAGCTTAACTTGCAACAATTTAAAGAATATATTTTTTGCCTTTTATTATGATAGGAAAATATCAAGAAAGTTCGATGACCCGGGACTTGAACTCGGGTCGCCCCAAAGCAAAAAAAAAATATTGTCAGGGGACTGACCACTAGGCTATTGAGGCTAGTAACATGCTGCAATTTAATAAATATTAGAACCTTATTGTGTAAGAAACATAGGGGGAACGGAATCCGACGGCAAAAAAACAGCTGTCGGAATCCGTTCCCCCACTCCCATTATGAGAGGTGTTGATGTAATGGCTTAAAAAAATGCTGATTCTTTTTTGTGTGTGGATGGAGCTTAACTTGCAACAGTTTAAAGAATATATTTTTTGCCTTTTATTATGATAGGAAAGTATCAAGAAAGTTCGATGACCCGGGACTTGAACTCGGGTCGCCCCAAAGCTAAAAAAAAATATTGTCAGGGGACTGACCACTAGGCTATTGAGGCTAATAATTTAACAAATATTAGAAACTTATTGTGTAAGAAACATAGGGGGAACGGAATCCGACGGCAAAAAAACAGCTGTCGGAATCCGTTCCCCCACTCCCATTATGAGAGGTGTTGATGTAATGACTTAAAAAATGCTGATTCTATTTTGTGTGTGGATGGAGCTTAACTTGCAACAGTTTAAAGAATATATTTTTTGCCTTTTATTATGATAGGAAAGTATAGTATCAAGAAAGTTCGATGACCCGGGACTTGAACTCGGGTCGCCCCAAAGCTAAAAAAAAATATTGTCAGGGGACTGACCACTAGGCTATTGAGGCTAGTAACATGCTACAATTTAATAAATATTAGAACCTTATTGTGTAAGAAACATAGGGGGAACGGAATCCGACGGCAAAAAAACAGCTGTCGGAATCCGTTCCCCCACTGCCATTATGAGAGGCGTTGATGTAATGGCTTAAAAAATGCTGATTCTTTTTTGTGTGGATGGAGCTTAACTTGCAACAATTTAAAGAATATATTTTTTGCCTTTTATTATGATAGGAAAATATCAAGAAAGTTCGATGACCCGGGACTTGAACTCGGGTCGCCCCAAAGCTAAAAAAAAATATTGTCAGGGGACTAACCACTAGGCTATTGAGGCTAGTAACATGCTGCAATTTAATAAATATTAGAACCTTATTGTGTAAGAAACATAGGGGGAACGGAATCCGACGGCAAAAAAACAGCTGTCGGAATCCGTTCCCCCACTCCCATTATGAGAGGTGTTGATGTAATGGCTTAAAAAAATGCTGATTCTTTTTTGTGTGTGGATGGAGCTTAACTTGCAACAGTTTAAAGAATATATTTTTTGCCTTTTATTATGATAGGAAAGTATCAAGAAAGTTCGATGACCCGGGACTTGAACTCGGGTCGCCCCAAAGCTAAAAAAAAATATTGTCAGGGGACTGACCACTAGGCTATTGAGGCTAATAATTTAACAAATATTAGAAACTTATTGTGTAAGAAACATAGGGGGAACGGAATCCGACGGCAAAAAAAACAGCTGTCGGAATCCGTTCCCCCACTCCCATTATGAGAGGTGTTGATGTAATGACTTAAAAAATGCTGATTCTATTTTGTGTGTGGATGGAGCTTAACTTGCAACAGTTTAAAGAATATATTTTTTGCCTTTTATTATGATAGGAAAGTATAGTATCAAGAAAGTTCGACGACCCTGGACTTGAACTCGGGTTGCCCCAAAGCTAAAAAAAAACATCGTCAGGGGACTGACCACTAGGCTATAGAGGCTAGCAACATGCTACTATTTAATAAATATAAGAACCTTATTGTGTAAGAAACATAGGGGGAACGGAATCCGACGGCAAAAAAACAGCTGTCGGAATCCGTTCCCCCACTGCCATTATGAGAGGTGTTGATGTAATGACTTAAAAAATGCTGATTCTATTTTGTGTGTGGATGGAGCTTAACTTGCAACAGTTTAAAGAATATATTTTTTGCCTTTTATTATGATAGGAAAGTATCAAGAAAGTTCGATGACCCGGGACTTGAACTCGGGTCGCCCCAAAGCTAAAAAAAAATATTGTGAGGGGACTGACCACTAGGCTACTGAGGCTAGTAACATGCCACAATTTAATAAATATTACAACCTTATTGTGTAAGAAACATAGGGGGAACGGAATCCGACGGCAAAAAAAACAGCTGTCGGAATCCGTTCCCCCACTGCCATTATGAGAGGCGTTGATGTAATGGCTTAAAAAATGCTGATTCTTTTTTGTGTGTGGATGGAGCTTAACTTGCAACAGTTTAAAGAATATATTTTTTGCCTTTTATTATGATAGGAAAGTATCAAGAAAGTTCGATGACCCGGGACTTGAACTCGGGTCGCCCCAAAGCTAAAAAAAAATATTGTCAGGGGACTGACCACTAGGCTATTGAGGCTAGTAACATGCTACAATTTAATAAATATTAGAACCTTATTCTGTAAGAAACATAGGGGGAACGGAATCCGACGGCAAAAAAACAGCTGTCGGAATCCGCTCCCCCACTCCCATTATGAGAGGTGTTGATGTAATGACTTAAAAAATGCTGATTCTATTTTGTGTGTGGATGGAGCTTAACTTGCAACAGTTTAAAGAATATATTTTTTGCCTTTTATTATGATAGGAAAGTATCAAGAAAGTTCGATGACCCGGGACTTGAACTCGGGTCGCCCCAAAGCTAAAAAAAAATATTGTCAGGGGACTGACCACAAGGCTATAGAGGCTAGTAACATGCTACAATTTAATAAATATAAGAACCTTATTGTGTAAGAAACATAGGGGGAACGGAATCCGACGGCAAAAAAACAGCTGTCGGAATCCGTTCCCCCACTCCCATTATGAGAGGTGTTGATGTTATGGCTTAAAAAATGCTGATTCTTTTTTGTGTGTGGATGGAGCTTAACTTGCAACAGTTTAAAGAATATATTTTTTGCCTTTTATTATGATAGGAAAGTATAGTATCAAGAAAGTTCGATGACCCGGGACTTGAACTCGGGTCGCCCCAAAGCTAAAAAAAAATATTGTGAGGGGACTGACCACTAGGCTATTGAGGCTAGTAACATGCCACAATTTAATAAATATTAGAACCTTATTGTGTAAGAAACATAGGGGGAACGGAATCCGACGGCAAAAAAACAGCTGTCGGAATCCGTTCCCCCACTGCCATTATGAGAGGCGTTGATGTAATGACTTAAAAAATGCTGATTCTTTTTTGTGTGGATGGAGCTTAACTTGCAACAATTTAAAGAATATATTTTTTGCCTTTTATTATGATAGGAAAGTATCAAGAAAGTTCGATGACCCGGGACTTGAACTCGGGTCGCCCCAAAGCTAAAAAAAAATATTGTCAGGGGACTGACCACTAGGCTATTGAGGCTAGTAACATGCTGCAATTTAATAAATATTAGAACCTTATTCTGTAAGAAACATAGGGGGAACGGAATCCGACGGCAAAAAAACAGCTGTCGGAATCCGTTCCCCCACTCCCATTATGAGAGGTGTTGATGTAATTGCTTAAAAATGCTGATTCTTTTTTGTGTGTGGATGGAGCTTAACTTGCAACAGTTTAAAGAATATATTTTTTGCCTTTTATTATGATAGGAAAGTATAGTATCAAGAAAGTTCGACGACCCTGGACTTGAACTCGGGTTGCCCCAAAGCTAAAAAAAAACATCGTCAGGGGACTGACCACTAGGCTATAGAGGCTAGTAACATGCTACAATTTAATAAATATAAGAACCTTATTGTGTAAGAAACATAGGGGGAACGGAATCCGACGGCAAAAAAACAGCTGTCGGAATCCGTTCCCCCACTCCCATTATGAGAGGTGTTGATGTAATGACTTAAAAAATGCTGATTCTATTTTGTGTGTGGATGGAGCTTAACTTGCAACAGTTTAAAGAATATATTTTTTGCCTTTTATTATGATAGGAAAGTATAGTATCAAGAAAGTTCGACGACCCTGGACTTGAACTCGGGTTGCCCCAAAGCTAAAAAAAAACATCGTCAGGGGACTGACCACTAGGCTATAGAGGCTAGCAACATGCTACAATTTAATAAATATAAGAACCTTATTGTGTAAGAAACATAGGGGGAACGGAATCCGACGGCAAAAAAACAGCTGTCGGAATCCGTTCCCCCACTGCCATTATGAGAGGTGTTGATGTAATGACTTAAAAAATGCTGATTCTATTTTGTGTGTGGATGGAGCTTAACTTGCAACAGTTTAAAGAATATATTTTTTGCCTTTTATTATGATAGGAAAGTATCAAGAAAGTTCGATGACCCGGGACTTGAACTCGGGTCGCCCCAAAGCTAAAAAAAAATATTGTCAGGGGACTGACCACTAGGCTATTGAGGCTAATAATTTAACAAATATTAGAAACTTATTGTGTAAGAAACATAGGGGGAACGGAATCCGACGGCAAAAAAACAGCTGTCGGAATCCGTTCCCCCACTGCCATTATGAGAGGTGTTGATGTAATGACTTAAAAAATGCTGATTCTATTTTGTGTGTGGATGGAGCTTAACTTGCAACAGTTTAAAGAATATATTTTTTGCCTTTTATTATGATAGGAAAGTATAGTATCAAGAAAGTTCGATGACCCGGGACTTGAACTCGGGTCGCCCCAAAGCTAAAAAAAAATATTGTCAGGGGACTGACCACTAGGCTATTGAGGCTAGTAACATGCTACAATTTAATAAATATTAGAACCTTATTGTGTAAGAAACATAGGGGGAACGGAATCCGACGGCAAAAAAACAGCTGTTGGAATCCGTTCCCCCACTCCCATTATGAGAGGTGTTGATGTAATGGCTTAAAAAAATGCTGATTCTTTTTTGTGTGTGGATGGAGCTTAACTTGCAACAGTTTAAAGAATATATTTTTTGCCTTTTATTATGATAGGAAAGTATCAAGAAAGTTCGATGACCCGGGACTTGAACTCGGGTCGCCCCAAAGCTAAAAAAAAATATTGTCAGGGGACTGACCACTAGGCTATTGAGGTTAGTAACATGCTGCAATTTAATAAATATTAGAACCTTATTGTGTAAGAAACATAGGGGGAACGGAATCCGACGGCAAAAAAACAGCTGTTGGAATCCGTTCCCCCACTCCCATTATGAGAGGTGTTGATGTAATGGCTTAAAAAAATGCTGATTCTTTTTTGTGTGTGGATGGAGCTTAACTTGCAACAGTTTAAAGAATATATTTTTTGCCTTTTATTATGATAGGAAAGTATCAAGAAAGTTCGATGACCCGGGACTTGAACTCGGGTCGCCCCAAAGCTAAAAAAAAATATTGTCAGGGGACTGACCACTAGGCTATTGAGGCTAATAATTTAACAAATATTAGAAACTTATTGTGTAAGAAACATAGGGGGAACGGAATCCGACGGCAAAAAAACAGCTGTCGGAATCCGTTCCCCCACTGCCATTATGAGAGGTGTTGATGTAATGACTTAAAAAATGCTGATTCTATTTTGTGTGTGGATGGAGCTTAACTTGCAACAGTTTAAAGAATATATTTTTTGCCTTTTATTATGATAGGAAAGTATAGTATCAAGAAAGTTCGATGACCCGGGACTTGAACTCGGGTCGCCCCAAAGCTAAAAAAAAATATTGTCAGGGGACTGACCACTAGGCTATTGAGGCTAGTAACATGCTACAATTTAATAAATATTAGAACCTTATTGTGTAAGAAACATAGGGGGAACGGAATCCGACGGCAAAAAAACAGCTGTTGGAATCCGTTCCCCCACTCCCATTATGAGAGGTGTTGATGTAATGGCTTAAAAAAATGCTGATTCTTTTTTGTGTGTGGATGGAGCTTAACTTGCAACAGTTTAAAGAATATATTTTTTGCCTTTTATTATGATAGGAAAGTATCAAGAAAGTTCGATGACCCGGGACTTGAACTCGGGTCGCCCCAAAGCTAAAAAAAAATATTGTCAGGGGACTGACCACTAGGCTATTGAGGTTAGTAACATGCTGCAATTTAATAAATATTAGAACCTTATTGTGTAAGAAACATAGGGGGAACGGAATCCGACGGCAAAAAAACAGCTGTCGGAATCCGTTCCCCCACTGCCATTATGAGAGGTGTTGATGTAATGACTTAAAAAATGCTGATTCTATTTTGTGTGTGGATGGAGCTTAACTTGCAACAGTTTAAAGAATATATTTTTTGCCTTTTATTATGATAGGAAAGTATCAAGAAAGTTCGATGACCCGGGACTTGAACTCGGGTCGCCCCAAAGCTAAAAAAAAATATTGTCAGGGGACTGACCACTAGGCTATTGAGGCTAATAATTTAACAAATATTAGAAACTTATTGTGTAAGAAACATAGGGGGAACGGAATCCGACGGCAAAAAAACAGCTGTCGGAATCCGTTCCCCCACTGCCATTATGAGAGGTGTTGATGTAATGACTTAAAAAATGCTGATTCTATTTTGTGTGTGGATGGAGCTTAACTTGCAACAGTTTAAAGAATATATTTTTTGCCTTTTATTATGATAGGAAAGTATAGTATCAAGAAAGTTCGATGACCCGGGACTTGAACTCGGGTCGCCCCAAAGCTAAAAAAAAATATTGTCAGGGGACTGACCACTAGGCTATTGAGGCTAGTAACATGCTACAATTTAATAAATATTAGAACCTTATTGTGTAAGAAACATAGGGGGAACGGAATCCGACGGCAAAAAAACAGCTGTTGGAATCCGTTCCCCCACTCCCATTATGAGAGGTGTTGATGTAATGGCTTAAAAAAATGCTGATTCTTTTTTGTGTGTGGATGGAGCTTAACTTGCAACAGTTTAAAGAATATATTTTTTGCCTTTTATTATGATAGGAAAGTATCAAGAAAGTTCGATGACCCGGGACTTGAACTCGGGTCGCCCCAAAGCTAAAAAAAAATATTGTCAGGGGACTGACCACTAGGCTATTGAGGTTAGTAACATGCTGCAATTTAATAAATATTAGAACCTTATTGTGTAAGAAACATAGGGGGAACGGAATCCGACGGCAAAAAAACAGCTGTTGGAATCCGTTCCCCCACTCCCATTATGAGAGGTGTTGATGTAATGGCTTAAAAAAATGCTGATTCTTTTTTGTGTGTGGATGGAGCTTAACTTGCAACAGTTTAAAGAATATATTTTTTGCCTTTTATTATGATAGGAAAGTATCAAGAAAGTTCGATGACCCGGGACTTGAACTCGGGTCGCCCCAAAGCTAAAAAAAAATATTGTCAGGGGACTGACCACTAGGCTATTGAGGCTAATAATTTAACAAATATTAGAAACTTATTGTGTAAGAAACATAGGGGGAACGGAATCCGACGGCAAAAAAACAGCTGTCGGAATCCGTTCCCCCACTGCCATTATGAGAGGTGTTGATGTAATGACTTAAAAAATGCTGATTCTATTTTGTGTGTGGATGGAGCTTAACTTGCAACAGTTTAAAGAATATATTTTTTGCCTTTTATTATGATAGGAAAGTATAGTATCAAGAAAGTTCGATGACCCGGGACTTGAACTCGGGTCGCCCCAAAGCTAAAAAAAAATATTGTCAGGGGACTGACCACTAGGCTATTGAGGCTAGTAACATGCTACAATTTAATAAATATTAGAACCTTATTGTGTAAGAAACATAGGGGGAACGGAATCCGACGGCAAAAAAACAGCTGTTGGAATCCGTTCCCCCACTCCCATTATGAGAGGTGTTGATGTAATGGCTTAAAAAAATGCTGATTCTTTTTTGTGTGTGGATGGAGCTTAACTTGCAACAGTTTAAAGAATATATTTTTTGCCTTTTATTATGATAGGAAAGTATCAAGAAAGTTCGATGACCCGGGACTTGAACTCGGGTCGCCCCAAAGCTAAAAAAAAATATTGTCAGGGGACTGACCACTAGGCTATTGAGGTTAGTAACATGCTGCAATTTAATAAATATTAGAACCTTATTGTGTAAGAAACATAGGGGGAACGGAATCCGACGGCAAAAAAACAGCTGTCGGAATCCGTTCCCCCACTGCCATTATGAGAGGTGTTGATGTAATGGCTTAAAAAAATGCTGATTCTTTTTTGTGTGTGGATGGAGCTTAACTTGCAACAGTTTAAAGAATATATTTTTTGCCTTTTATTATGATAGGAAAGTATCAAGAAAGTTCGATGACCCGGGACTTGAACTCGGGTCGCCCCAAAGCTAAAAAAAAATATTGTCAGGGGACTGACCACTAGGCTATTGAGGCTAGTAACATGCTGCAATTTAATAAATATTAGAACCTTATTCTGTAAGAAACATAGGGGGAACGGAATCCGACGGCAAAAAAACAGCTGTCGGAATCCGTTCCCCCACTGCCATTATGAGAGGTGTTGATGTAATGGCTTAAAAAATGCTGATTCTTTTTTGTGTGTGGATGGAGCTTAACTTGCAACAGTTTAAAGAATATATTTTTTGCCTTTTATTATGATAGGAAAGTATCAAGAAAGTTCGATGACCCGGGACTTGAACTCGGGTCGCCCCAAAGCTAAAAAAAAATATTGTCAGGGGACTGACCACTAGGCTATTGAGGCTAGTAATTTAACAAATATTAGAAACTTATTGTGTAAGAAACATAGGGGGAACGGAATCCGACGGCAAAAAAACAGCTGTCGGAATCCGTTCCCCCACTCCCATTATGAGAGGTGTTGATGTAATGACTTAAAAAATGCTGATTCTATTTTGTGTGTGGATGGAGCTTAACTTGCAACAGTTTAAAGAATATATTTTTTGCCTTTTATTATGATAGGAAAGTATAGTATCAAGAAAGTTCGATGACCCGGGACTTGAACTCGGGTCGCCCCAAAGCTAAAAAAAAATATTGTCAGGGGACTGACCACTAGGCTATTGAGGCTAGTAACATGCTACAATTTAATAAATATTAGAACCTTATTGTGTAAGAAACATAGGGGGAACGGAATCCGACGGCAAAAAAACAGCTGTCGGAATCCGTTCCCCCACTGCCATTATGAGAGGCGTTGATGTAATGGCTTAAAAAATGCTGATTCTTTTTTGTGTGGATGGAGCTTAACTTGCAACAATTTAAAGAATATATTTTTTGCCTTTTATTATGATAGGAAAGTATCAAGAAAGTTCGATGACCCGGGACTTGAACTCGGGTCGCCCCAAAGCTAAAAAAAAATATTGTCAGGGGACTGACCACTAGGCTATTGAGGCTAGTAACATGCTGCAATTTAATAAATATTAGAACCTTATTGTGTAAGAAACATAGGGGGAACGGAATCCGACGGCAAAAAAACAGCTGTCGGAATCCGTTCCCCCACTCCCATTATGAGAGGTGTTGTTGTAATGGCTTAAAAAAATGCTGATTCTTTTTTGTGTGTGGATGGAGCTTAACTTGCAACAGTTTAAAGAATATATTTTTTGCCTTTTATTATGATAGGAAAGTATCAAGAAAGTTCGATGACCCGGGACTTGAACTCGGGTCGCCCCAAAGCTAAAAAAAAATATTGTCAGGGGACTGACCACTAGGCTATTGAGGCTAATAATTTAACAAATATTAGAAACTTATTGTGTAAGAAACATAGGGGGAACGGAATCCGACGGCAAAAAAACAGCTGTCAGAATCCGTTCCCCCACTCCCATTATGAGAGGTGTTGATGTAATGACTTAAAAAATGCTGATTCTATTTTGTGTGTGGATGGAGCTTAACTTGCAACAGTTTAAAGAATATATTTTTTGCCTTTTATTATGATAGGAAAGTATAGTATCAAGAAAGTTCGATGACCCGGGACTTGAACTCGGGTCGCCCCAAAGCTAAAAAAAAATATTGTCAGGGGACTGACCACTAGGCTATTGAGGCTAGTAACATGCTACAATTTAATAAATATTAGAACCTTATTGTGTAAGAAACATAGGGGGAACGGAATCCGACGGCAAAAAAACAGCTGTCGGAATCCGTTCCCCCACTGCCATTATGAGAGGCGTTGATGTAATGGCTTAAAAAATGCTGATTCTTTTTTGTGTGGATGGAGCTTAACTTGCAACAATTTAAAGAATATATTTTTTGCCTTTTATTATGATAGGAAAGTATCAAGAAAGTTCGATGACCCGGGACTTGAACTCGGGTCGCCCCAAAGCTAAAAAAAAATATTGTCAGGGGACTGACCACTAGGCTATTGAGGCTAGTAACATGCTGCAATTTAATAAATATTAGAACCTTATTGTGTAAGAAACATAGGGGGAACGGAATCCGACGGCAAAAAAACAGCTGTCGGAATCCGTTCCCCCACTCCCATTATGAGAGGTGTTGTTGTAATGGCTTAAAAAAATGCTGATTCTTTTTTGTGTGTGGATGGAGCTTAACTTGCAACAGTTTAAAGAATATATTTTTTGCCTTTTATTATGATAGGAAAGTATCAAGAAAGTTCGATGACCCGGGACTTGAACTCGGGTCGCCCCAAAGCTAAAAAAAAATATTGTGAGGGGACTGACCACTAGGCTACTGAGGCTAGTAACATGCCACAATTTAATAAATATTACAACCTTATTGTGTAAGAAACATAGGGGGAACGGAATCCGACGGCAAAAAAAACAGCTGTCGGAATCCGTTCCCCCACTGCCATTATGAGAGGCGTTGATGTAATGGCTTAAAAAATGCTGATTCTTTTTTGTGTGTGGATGGAGCTTAACTTGCAACAGTTTAAAGAATATATTTTTTGCCTTTTATTATGATAGGAAAGTATCAAGAAAGTTCGATGACCCGGGACTTGAACTCGGGTCGCCCCAAAGCTAAAAAAAAATATTGTCAGGGGACTGACCACTAGGCTATTGAGGCTAGTAACATGCTACAATTTAATAAATATTAGAACCTTATTCTGTAAGAAACATAGGGGGAACGGAATCCGACGGCAAAAAAACAGCTGTCGGAATCCGCTCCCCCACTCCCATTATGAGAGGTGTTGATGTAATGACTTAAAAAATGCTGATTCTATTTTGTGTGTGGATGGAGCTTAACTTGCAACAGTTTAAAGAATATATTTTTTGCCTTTTATTATGATAGGAAAGTATCAAGAAAGTTCGATGACCCGGGACTTGAACTCGGGTCGCCCCAAAGCTAAAAAAAAATATTGTCAGGGGACTGACCACAAGGCTATAGAGGCTAGTAACATGCTACAATTTAATAAATATAAGAACCTTATTGTGTAAGAAACATAGGGGGAACGGAATCCGACGGCAAAAAAACAGCTGTCGGAATCCGTTCCCCCACTCCCATTATGAGAGGTGTTGATGTTATGGCTTAAAAAATGCTGATTCTTTTTTGTGTGTGGATGGAGCTTAACTTGCAACAGTTTAAAGAATATATTTTTTGCCTTTTATTATGATAGGAAAGTATAGTATCAAGAAAGTTCGATGACCCGGGACTTGAACTCGGGTCGCCCCAAAGCTAAAAAAAAATATTGTGAGGGGACTGACCACTAGGCTATTGAGGCTAGTAACATGCCACAATTTAATAAATATTAGAACCTTATTGTGTAAGAAACATAGGGGGAACGGAATCCGACGGCAAAAAAACAGCTGTCGGAATCCGTTCCCCCACTGCCATTATGAGAGGCGTTGATGTAATGACTTAAAAAATGCTGATTCTTTTTTGTGTGGATGGAGCTTAACTTGCAACAATTTAAAGAATATATTTTTTGCCTTTTATTATGATAGGAAAGTATCAAGAAAGTTCGATGACCCGGGACTTGAACTCGGGTCGCCCCAAAGCTAAAAAAAAATATTGTCAGGGGACTGACCACTAGGCTATTGAGGCTAGTAACATGCTGCAATTTAATAAATATTAGAACCTTATTCTGTAAGAAACATAGGGGGAACGGAATCCGACGGCAAAAAAACAGCTGTCGGAATCCGTTCCCCCACTCCCATTATGAGAGGTGTTGATGTAATTGCTTAAAAATGCTGATTCTTTTTTGTGTGTGGATGGAGCTTAACTTGCAACAGTTTAAAGAATATATTTTTTGCCTTTTATTATGATAGGAAAGTATAGTATCAAGAAAGTTCGACGACCCTGGACTTGAACTCGGGTTGCCCCAAAGCTAAAAAAAAACATCGTCAGGGGACTGACCACTAGGCTATAGAGGCTAGTAACATGCTACAATTTAATAAATATAAGAACCTTATTGTGTAAGAAACATAGGGGGAACGGAATCCGACGGCAAAAAAACAGCTGTCGGAATCCGTTCCCCCACTCCCATTATGAGAGGTGTTGATGTAATGACTTAAATAATGCTGATTCTATTTTGTGTGTGGATGGAGCTTAACTTGCAACAGTTTAAAGAATATATTTTTTGCCTTTTATTATGATAGGAAAGTATAGTATCAAGAAAGTTCGACGACCCTGGACTTGAACTCGGGTTGCCCCAAAGCTAAAAAAAAACATCGTCAGGGGACTGACCACTAGGCTATAGAGGCTAGCAACATGCTACAATTTAATAAATATAAGAACCTTATTGTGTAAGAAACATAGGGGGAACGGAATCCGACGGCAAAAAAACAGCTGTCGGAATCCGTTCCCCCACTGCCATTATGAGAGGTGTTGATGTAATGACTTAAAAAATGCTGATTCTATTTTGTGTGTGGATGGAGCTTAACTTGCAACAGTTTAAAGAATATATTTTTTGCCTTTTATTATGATAGGAAAGTATCAAGAAAGTTCGATGACCCGGGACTTGAACTCGGGTCGCCCCAAAGCTAAAAAAAAATATTGTCAGGGGACTGACCACTAGGCTATTGAGGCTAATAATTTAACAAATATTAGAAACTTATTGTGTAAGAAACATAGGGGGAACGGAATCCGACGGCAAAAAAACAGCTGTCGGAATCCGTTCCCCCACTGCCATTATGAGAGGTGTTGATGTAATGACTTAAAAAATGCTGATTCTATTTTGTGTGTGGATGGAGCTTAACTTGCAACAGTTTAAAGAATATATTTTTTGCCTTTTATTATGATAGGAAAGTATAGTATCAAGAAAGTTCGATGACCCGGGACTTGAACTCGGGTCGCCCCAAAGCTAAAAAAAAATATTGTCAGGGGACTGACCACTAGGCTATTGAGGCTAGTAACATGCTACAATTTAATAAATATTAGAACCTTATTGTGTAAGAAACATAGGGGGAACGGAATCCGACGGCAAAAAAACAGCTGTTGGAATCCGTTCCCCCACTCCCATTATGAGAGGTGTTGATGTAATGGCTTAAAAAAATGCTGATTCTTTTTTGTGTGTGGATGGAGCTTAACTTGCAACAGTTTAAAGAATATATTTTTTGCCTTTTATTATGATAGGAAAGTATCAAGAAAGTTCGATGACCCGGGACTTGAACTCGGGTCGCCCCAAAGCTAAAAAAAAATATTGTCAGGGGACTGACCACTAGGCTATTGAGGTTAGTAACATGCTGCAATTTAATAAATATTAGAACCTTATTGTGTAAGAAACATAGGGGGAACGGAATCCGACGGCAAAAAAACAGCTGTTGGAATCCGTTCCCCCACTCCCATTATGAGAGGTGTTGATGTAATGGCTTAAAAAAATGCTGATTCTTTTTTGTGTGTGGATGGAGCTTAACTTGCAACAGTTTAAAGAATATATTTTTTGCCTTTTATTATGATAGGAAAGTATCAAGAAAGTTCGATGACCCGGGACTTGAACTCGGGTCGCCCCAAAGCTAAAAAAAAATATTGTCAGGGGACTGACCACTAGGCTATTGAGGCTAATAATTTAACAAATATTAGAAACTTATTGTGTAAGAAACATAGGGGGAACGGAATCCGACGGCAAAAAAACAGCTGTCGGAATCCGTTCCCCCACTGCCATTATGAGAGGTGTTGATGTAATGACTTAAAAAATGCTGATTCTATTTTGTGTGTGGATGGAGCTTAACTTGCAACAGTTTAAAGAATATATTTTTTGCCTTTTATTATGATAGGAAAGTATAGTATCAAGAAAGTTCGATGACCCGGGACTTGAACTCGGGTCGCCCCAAAGCTAAAAAAAAATATTGTCAGGGGACTGACCACTAGGCTATTGAGGCTAGTAACATGCTACAATTTAATAAATATTAGAACCTTATTGTGTAAGAAACATAGGGGGAACGGAATCCGACGGCAAAAAAACAGCTGTTGGAATCCGTTCCCCCACTCCCATTATGAGAGGTGTTGATGTAATGGCTTAAAAAAATGCTGATTCTTTTTTGTGTGTGGATGGAGCTTAACTTGCAACAGTTTAAAGAATATATTTTTTGCCTTTTATTATGATAGGAAAGTATCAAGAAAGTTCGATGACCCGGGACTTGAACTCGGGTCGCCCCAAAGCTAAAAAAAAATATTGTCAGGGGACTGACCACTAGGCTATTGAGGTTAGTAACATGCTGCAATTTAATAAATATTAGAACCTTATTGTGTAAGAAACATAGGGGGAACGGAATCCGACGGCAAAAAAACAGCTGTCGGAATCCGTTCCCCCACTGCCATTATGAGAGGTGTTGATGTAATGACTTAAAAAATGCTGATTCTATTTTGTGTGTGGATGGAGCTTAACTTGCAACAGTTTAAAGAATATATTTTTTGCCTTTTATTATGATAGGAAAGTATCAAGAAAGTTCGATGACCCGGGACTTGAACTCGGGTCGCCCCAAAGCTAAAAAAAAATATTGTCAGGGGACTGACCACTAGGCTATTGAGGCTAATAATTTAACAAATATTAGAAACTTATTGTGTAAGAAACATAGGGGGAACGGAATCCGACGGCAAAAAAACAGCTGTCGGAATCCGTTCCCCCACTGCCATTATGAGAGGTGTTGATGTAATGACTTAAAAAATGCTGATTCTATTTTGTGTGTGGATGGAGCTTAACTTGCAACAGTTTAAAGAATATATTTTTTGCCTTTTATTATGATAGGAAAGTATAGTATCAAGAAAGTTCGATGACCCGGGACTTGAACTCGGGTCGCCCCAAAGCTAAAAAAAAATATTGTCAGGGGACTGACCACTAGGCTATTGAGGCTAGTAACATGCTACAATTTAATAAATATTAGAACCTTATTGTGTAAGAAACATAGGGGGAACGGAATCCGACGGCAAAAAAACAGCTGTTGGAATCCGTTCCCCCACTCCCATTATGAGAGGTGTTGATGTAATGGCTTAAAAAAATGCTGATTCTTTTTTGTGTGTGGATGGAGCTTAACTTGCAACAGTTTAAAGAATATATTTTTTGCCTTTTATTATGATAGGAAAGTATCAAGAAAGTTCGATGACCCGGGACTTGAACTCGGGTCGCCCCAAAGCTAAAAAAAAATATTGTCAGGGGACTGACCACTAGGCTATTGAGGTTAGTAACATGCTGCAATTTAATAAATATTAGAACCTTATTGTGTAAGAAACATAGGGGGAACGGAATCCGACGGCAAAAAAACAGCTGTCGGAATCCGTTCCCCCACTGCCATTATGAGAGGTGTTGATGTAATGGCTTAAAAAAATGCTGATTCTTTTTTGTGTGTGGATGGAGCTTAACTTGCAACAGTTTAAAGAATATATTTTTTGCCTTTTATTATGATAGGAAAGTATCAAGAAAGTTCGATGACCCGGGACTTGAACTCGGGTCGCCCCAAAGCTAAAAAAAAATATTGTCAGGGGACTGACCACTAGGCTATTGAGGCTAGTAACATGCTGCAATTTAATAAATATTAGAACCTTATTCTGTAAGAAACATAGGGGGAACGGAATCCGACGGCAAAAAAACAGCTGTCGGAATCCGTTCCCCCACTGCCATTATGAGAGGTGTTGATGTAATGGCTTAAAAAATGCTGATTCTTTTTTGTGTGTGGATGGAGCTTAACTTGCAACAGTTTAAAGAATATATTTTTTGCCTTTTATTATGATAGGAAAGTATCAAGAAAGTTCGATGACCCGGGACTTGAACTCGGGTCGCCCCAAAGCTAAAAAAAAATATTGTCAGGGGACTGACCACTAGGCTATTGAGGCTAGTAATTTAACAAATATTAGAAACTTATTGTGTAAGAAACATAGGGGGAACGGAATCCGACGGCAAAAAAACAGCTGTCGGAATCCGTTCCCCCACTCCCATTATGAGAGGTGTTGATGTAATGACTTAAAAAATGCTGATTCTATTTTGTGTGTGGATGGAGCTTAACTTGCAACAGTTTAAAGAATATATTTTTTGCCTTTTATTATGATAGGAAAGTATAGTATCAAGAAAGTTCGATGACCCGGGACTTGAACTCGGGTCGCCCCAAAGCTAAAAAAAAATATTGTCAGGGGACTGACCACTAGGCTATTGAGGCTAGTAACATGCTACAATTTAATAAATATTAGAACCTTATTGTGTAAGAAACATAGGGGGAACGGAATCCGACGGCAAAAAAACAGCTGTCGGAATCCGTTCCCCCACTGCCATTATGAGAGGCGTTGATGTAATGGCTTAAAAAATGCTGATTCTTTTTTGTGTGGATGGAGCTTAACTTGCAACAATTTAAAGAATATATTTTTTGCCTTTTATTATGATAGGAAAGTATCAAGAAAGTTCGATGACCCGGGACTTGAACTCGGGTCGCCCCAAAGCTAAAAAAAAATATTGTCAGGGGACTGACCACTAGGCTATTGAGGCTAGTAACATGCTGCAATTTAATAAATATTAGAACCTTATTGTGTAAGAAACATAGGGGGAACGGAATCCGACGGCAAAAAAACAGCTGTCGGAATCCGTTCCCCCACTCCCATTATGAGAGGTGTTGTTGTAATGGCTTAAAAAAATGCTGATTCTTTTTTGTGTGTGGATGGAGCTTAACTTGCAACAGTTTAAAGAATATATTTTTTGCCTTTTATTATGATAGGAAAGTATCAAGAAAGTTCGATGACCCGGGACTTGAACTCGGGTCGCCCCAAAGCTAAAAAAAAATATTGTCAGGGGACTGACCACTAGGCTATTGAGGCTAATAATTTAACAAATATTAGAAACTTATTGTGTAAGAAACATAGGGGGAACGGAATCCGACGGCAAAAAAACAGCTGTCAGAATCCGTTCCCCCACTCCCATTATGAGAGGTGTTGATGTAATGACTTAAAAAATGCTGATTCTATTTTGTGTGTGGATGGAGCTTAACTTGCAACAGTTTAAAGAATATATTTTTTGCCTTTTATTATGATAGGAAAGTATAGTATCAAGAAAGTTCGATGACCCGGGACTTGAACTCGGGTCGCCCCAAAGCTAAAAAAAAATATTGTCAGGGGACTGACCACTAGGCTATTGAGGCTAGTAACATGCTACAATTTAATAAATATTAGAACCTTATTGTGTAAGAAACATAGGGGGAACGGAATCCGACGGCAAAAAAACAGCTGTCGGAATCCGTTCCCCCACTGCCATTATGAGAGGCGTTGATGTAATGGCTTAAAAAATGCTGATTCTTTTTTGTGTGGATGGAGCTTAACTTGCAACAATTTAAAGAATATATTTTTTGCCTTTTATTATGATAGGAAAGTATCAAGAAAGTTCGATGACCCGGGACTTGAACTCGGGTCGCCCCAAAGCTAAAAAAAAATATTGTCAGGGGACTGACCACTAGGCTATTGAGGCTAGTAACATGCTGCAATTTAATAAATATTAGAACCTTATTGTGTAAGAAACATAGGGGGAACGGAATCCGACGGCAAAAAAACAGCTGTCGGAATCCGTTCCCCCACTCCCATTATGAGAGGTGTTGTTGTAATGGCTTAAAAAAATGCTGATTCTTTTTTGTGTGTGGATGGAGCTTAACTTGCAACAGTTTAAAGAATATATTTTTTGCCTTTTATTATGATAGGAAAGTATCAAGAAAGTTCGATGACCCGGGACTTGAACTCGGGTCGCCCCAAAGCTAAAAAAAAATATTGTCAGGGGACTGACCACTAGGCTATTGAGGCTAGTAACATGCTACAATTTAATAAATATTAGAACCTTATTGTGTAAGAAACATAGGGGGAACGGAATCCGACGGCAAAAAAACAGCTGTCGGAATCCGTTCCCCCACTGCCATTATGAGAGGCGTTGATGTAATGGCTTAAAAAATGCTGATTCTTTTTTGTGTGTGGATGGAGCTTAACTTGCAACAGTTTAAAGAATATATTTTTTGCCTTTTATTATGATAGGAAAGTATCAAGAAAGTTCGATGACCCGGGACTTGAACTCGGGTCGCCCCAAAGCTAAAAAAAAAATTGTCAGGGGACTGACCACTAGGCTATTGAGGCTAATAATTTAACAAATATTAGAAACTTATTGTGTAAGAAACATAGGGGGAACGGAATCCGACGGCAAAAAAACAGCTGTCAGAATCCGTTCCCCCACTCCCATTATGAGAGGTGTTGATGTAATGACTTAAAAAATGCTGATTCTATTTTGTGTGTGGATGGAGCTTAACTTGCAACAGTTTAAAGAATATATTTTTTGCCTTTTATTATGATAGGAAAGTATAGTATCAAGAAAGTTCGATGACCCGGGACTTGAACTCGGGTCGCCCCAAAGCTAAAAAAAAATATTGTCAGGGGACTGACCACTAGGCTATTGAGGCTAGTAACATGCTACAATTTAATAAATATTAGAACCTTATTGTGTAAGAAACATAGGGGGAACGGAATCCGACGGCAAAAAAACAGCTGTCGGAATCCGTTCCCCCACTGCCATTATGAGAGGCGTTGATGTAATGGCTTAAAAAATGCTGATTCTTTTTTGTGTGGATGGAGCTTAACTTGCAACAATTTAAAGAATATATTTTTTGCCTTTTATTATGATAGGAAAGTATCAAGAAAGTTCGATGACCCGGGACTTGAACTCGGGTCGCCCCAAAGCTAAAAAAAAATATTGTCAGGGGACTGACCACTAGGCTATTGAGGCTAGTAACATGCTGCAATTTAATAAATATTAGAACCTTATTGTGTAAGAAACATAGGGGGAACGGAATCCGACGGCAAAAAAACAGCTGTCGGAATCCGTTCCCCCACTCCCATTATGAGAGGTGTTGTTGTAATGGCTTAAAAAAATGCTGATTCTTTTTTGTGTGTGGATGGAGCTTAACTTGCAACAGTTTAAAGAATATATTTTTTGCCTTTTATTATGATAGGAAAGTATCAAGAAAGTTCGATGACCCGGGACTTGAACTCGGGTCGCCCCAAAGCTAAAAAAAAATATTGTCAGGGGACTGACCACTAGGCTATTGAGGCTAGTAACATGCTACAATTTAATAAATATTAGAACCTTATTGTGTAAGAAACATAGGGGGAACGGAATCCGACGGCAAAAAAACAGCTGTCGGAATCCGTTCCCCCACTGCCATTATGAGAGGCGTTGATGTAATGGCTTAAAAAATGCTGATTCTTTTTTGTGTGTGGATGGAGCTTAACTTGCAACAGTTTAAAGAATATATTTTTTGCCTTTTATTATGATAGGAAAGTATCAAGAAAGTTCGATGACCCGGGACTTGAACTCGGGTCGCCCCAAAGCTAAAAAAAAATATTGTCAGGGGACTGACCACTAGGCTATTGAGGCTAATAATTTAACAAATATTAGAAACTTATTGTGTAAGAAACATAGGGGGAACGGAATCCGACGGCAAAAAAACAGCTGTCAGAATCCGTTCCCCCACTCCCATTATGAGAGGTGTTGATGTAATGACTTAAAAAATGCTGATTCTATTTTGTGTGTGGATGGAGCTTAACTTGCAACAGTTTAAAGAATATATTTTTTGCCTTTTATTATGATAGGAAAGTATAGTATCAAGAAAGTTCGATGACCCGGGACTTGAACTCGGGTCGCCCCAAAGCTAAAAAAAAATATTGTCAGGGGACTGACCACTAGGCTATTGAGGCTAGTAACATGCTACAATTTAATAAATATTAGAACCTTATTGTGTAAGAAACATAGGGGGAACGGAATCCGACGGCAAAAAAACAGCTGTCGGAATCCGTTCCCCCACTGCCATTATGAGAGGCGTTGATGTAATGGCTTAAAAAATGCTGATTCTTTTTTGTGTGGATGGAGCTTAACTTGCAACAATTTAAAGAATATATTTTTTGCCTTTTATTATGATAGGAAAGTATCAAGAAAGTTCGATGACCCGGGACTTGAACTCGGGTCGCCCCAAAGCTAAAAAAAAATATTGTCAGGGGACTGACCACTAGGCTATTGAGGCTAGTAACATGCTGCAATTTAATAAATATTAGAACCTTATTGTGTAAGAAACATAGGGGGAACGGAATCCGACGGCAAAAAAACAGCTGTCGGAATCCGTTCCCCCACTCCCATTATGAGAGGTGTTGTTGTAATGGCTTAAAAAAATGCTGATTCTTTTTTGTGTGTGGATGGAGCTTAACTTGCAACAGTTTAAAGAATATATTTTTTGCCTTTTATTATGATAGGAAAGTATCAAGAAAGTTCGATGACCCGGGACTTGAACTCGGGTCGCCCCAAAGCTAAAAAAAAAATTGTCAGGGGACTGACCACTAGGCTATTGAGGCTAATAATTTAACAAATATTAGAAACTTATTGTGTAAGAAACATAGGGGGAACGGAATCCGACGGCAAAAAAACAGCTGTCAGAATCCGTTCCCCCACTCCCATTATGAGAGGTGTTGATGTAATGACTTAAAAAATGCTGATTCTATTTTGTGTGTGGATGGAGCTTAACTTGCAACAGTTTAAAGAATATATTTTTTGCCTTTTATTATGATAGGAAAGTATAGTATCAAGAAAGTTCGATGACCCGGGACTTGAACTCGGGTCGCCCCAAAGCTAAAAAAAAATATTGTCAGGGGACTGACCACTAGGCTATTGAGGCTAGTAACATGCTACAATTTAATAAATATTAGAACCTTATTGTGTAAGAAACATAGGGGGAACGGAATCCGACGGCAAAAAAACAGCTGTCGGAATCCGTTCCCCCACTGCCATTATGAGAGGCGTTGATGTAATGGCTTAAAAAATGCTGATTCTTTTTTGTGTGGATGGAGCTTAACTTGCAACAATTTAAAGAATATATTTTTTGCCTTTTATTATGATAGGAAAGTATCAAGAAAGTTCGATGACCCGGGACTTGAACTCGGGTCGCCCCAAAGCTAAAAAAAAATATTGTCAGGGGACTGACCACTAGGCTATTGAGGCTAGTAACATGCTGCAATTTAATAAATATTAGAACCTTATTGTGTAAGAAACATAGGGGGAACGGAATCCGACGGCAAAAAAACAGCTGTCGGAATCCGTTCCCCCACTCCCATTATGAGAGGTGTTGTTGTAATGGCTTAAAAAAATGCTGATTCTTTTTTGTGTGTGGATGGAGCTTAACTTGCAACAGTTTAAAGAATATATTTTTTGCCTTTTATTATGATAGGAAAGTATCAAGAAAGTTCGATGACCCGGGACTTGAACTCGGGTCGCCCCAAAGCTAAAAAAAAATATTGTCAGGGGACTGACCACTAGGCTATTGAGGCTAGTAACATGCTACAATTTAATAAATATTAGAACCTTATTGTGTAAGAAACATAGGGGGAACGGAATCCGACGGCAAAAAAACAGCTGTCGGAATCCGTTCCCCCACTGCCATTATGAGAGGCGTTGATGTAATGGCTTAAAAAATGCTGATTCTTTTTTGTGTGTGGATGGAGCTTAACTTGCAACAGTTTAAAGAATATATTTTTTGCCTTTTATTATGATAGGAAAGTATCAAGAAAGTTCGATGACCCGGGACTTGAACTCGGGTCGCCCCAAAGCTAAAAAAAAATATTGTCAGGGGACTGACCACTAGGCTATTGAGGCTAATAATTTAACAAATATTAGAAACTTATTGTGTAAGAAACATAGGGGGAACGGAATCCGACGGCAAAAAAACAGCTGTCAGAATCCGTTCCCCCACTCCCATTATGAGAGGTGTTGATGTAATGACTTAAAAAATGCTGATTCTATTTTGTGTGTGGATGGAGCTTAACTTGCAACAGTTTAAAGAATATATTTTTTGCCTTTTATTATGATAGGAAAGTATAGTATCAAGAAAGTTCGATGACCCGGGACTTGAACTCGGGTCGCCCCAAAGCTAAAAAAAAATATTGTCAGGGGACTGACCACTAGGCTATTGAGGCTAGTAACATGCTACAATTTAATAAATATTAGAACCTTATTGTGTAAGAAACATAGGGGGAACGGAATCCGACGGCAAAAAAACAGCTGTCGGAATCCGTTCCCCCACTGCCATTATGAGAGGCGTTGATGTAATGGCTTAAAAAAATGCTGATTCTTTTTTGTGTGGATGGAGCTTAACTTGCAACAATTTAAAGAATATATTTTTTGCCTTTTATTATGATAGGAAAGTATCAAGAAAGTTCGATGACCCGGGACTTGAACTCGGGTCGCCCCAAAGCTAAAAAAAAATATTGTCAGGGGACTGACCACTAGGCTATTGAGGCTAGTAACATGCTGCAATTTAATAAATATTAGAACCTTATTGTGTAAGAAACATAGGGGGAACGGAATCCGACGGCAAAAAAACAGCTGTCGGAATCCGTTCCCCCACTCCCATTATGAGAGGTGTTGTTGTAATGGCTTAAAAAAATGCTGATTCTTTTTTGTGTGTGGATGGAGCTTAACTTGCAACAGTTTAAAGAATATATTTTTTGCCTTTTATTATGATAGGAAAGTATCAAGAAAGTTCGATGACCCGGGACTTGAACTCGGGTCGCCCCAAAGCTAAAAAAAAAATTGTCAGGGGACTGACCACTAGGCTATTGAGGCTAATAATTTAACAAATATTAGAAACTTATTGTGTAAGAAACATAGGGGGAACGGAATCCGACGGCAAAAAAACAGCTGTCAGAATCCGTTCCCCCACTCCCATTATGAGAGGTGTTGATGTAATGACTTAAAAAATGCTGATTCTATTTTGTGTGTGGATGGAGCTTAACTTGCAACAGTTTAAAGAATATATTTTTTGCCTTTTATTATGATAGGAAAGTATAGTATCAAGAAAGTTCGATGACCCGGGACTTGAACTCGGGTCGCCCCAAAGCTAAAAAAAAATATTGTCAGGGGACTGACCACTAGGCTATTGAGGCTAGTAACATGCTACAATTTAATAAATATTAGAACCTTATTGTGTAAGAAACATAGGGGGAACGGAATCCGACGGCAAAAAAACAGCTGTCGGAATCCGTTCCCCCACTGCCATTATGAGAGGCGTTGATGTAATGGCTTAAAAAATGCTGATTCTTTTTTGTGTGGATGGAGCTTAACTTGCAACAATTTAAAGAATATATTTTTTGCCTTTTATTATGATAGGAAAGTATCAAGAAAGTTCGATGACCCGGGACTTGAACTCGGGTCGCCCCAAAGCTAAAAAAAAATATTGTCAGGGGACTGACCACTAGGCTATTGAGGCTAGTAACATGCTGCAATTTAATAAATATTAGAACCTTATTGTGTAAGAAACATAGGGGGAACGGAATCCGACGGCAAAAAAACAGCTGTCGGAATCCGTTCCCCCACTCCCATTATGAGAGGTGTTGTTGTAATGGCTTAAAAAAATGCTGATTCTTTTTTGTGTGTGGATGGAGCTTAACTTGCAACAGTTTAAAGAATATATTTTTTGCCTTTTATTATGATAGGAAAGTATCAAGAAAGTTCGATGACCCGGGACTTGAACTCGGGTCGCCCCAAAGCTAAAAAAAAATATTGTCAGGGGACTGACCACTAGGCTATTGAGGCTAGTAACATGCTACAATTTAATAAATATTAGAACCTTATTGTGTAAGAAACATAGGGGGAACGGAATCCGACGGCAAAAAAACAGCTGTCGGAATCCGTTCCCCCACTGCCATTATGAGAGGCGTTGATGTAATGGCTTAAAAAATGCTGATTCTTTTTTGTGTGTGGATGGAGCTTAACTTGCAACAGTTTAAAGAATATATTTTTTGCCTTTTATTATGATAGGAAAGTATCAAGAAAGTTCGATGACCCGGGACTTGAACTCGGGTCGCCCCAAAGCTAAAAAAAAATATTGTCAGGGGACTGACCACTAGGCTATTGAGGCTAATAATTTAACAAATATTAGAAACTTATTGTGTAAGAAACATAGGGGGAACGGAATCCGACGGCAAAAAAACAGCTGTCAGAATCCGTTCCCCCACTCCCATTATGAGAGGTGTTGATGTAATGACTTAAAAAATGCTGATTCTATTTTGTGTGTGGATGGAGCTTAACTTGCAACAGTTTAAAGAATATATTTTTTGCCTTTTATTATGATAGGAAAGTATAGTATCAAGAAATTTCGATGACCCGGGACTTGAACTCGGGTCGCCCCAAAGCTAAAAAAAAATATTGTCAGGGGACTGACCACTAGGCTATTGAGGCTAGTAACATGCTACAATTTAATAAATATTAGAACCTTATTGTGTAAGAAACATAGGGGGAACGGAATCCGACGGCAAAAAAACAGCTGTCGGAATCCGTTCCCCCACTGCCATTATGAGAGGCGTTGATGTAATGGCTTAAAAAATGCTGATTCTTTTTTGTGTGGATGGAGCTTAACTTGCAACAATTTAAAGAATATATTTTTTGCCTTTTATTATGATAGGAAAGTATCAAGAAAGTTCGATGACCCGGGACTTGAACTCGGGTCGCCCCAAAGCTAAAAAAAAATATTGTCAGGGGACTGACCACTAGGCTATTGAGGCTAGTAACATGCTGCAATTTAATAAATATTAGAACCTTATTGTGTAAGAAACATAGGGGGAACGGAATCCGACGGCAAAAAAACAGCTGTCGGAATCCGTTCCCCCACTCCCATTATGAGAGGTGTTGTTGTAATGGCTTAAAAAAATGCTGATTCTTTTTTGTGTGTGGATGGAGCTTAACTTGCAACAGTTTAAAGAATATATTTTTTGCCTTTTATTATGATAGGAAAGTATCAAGAAAGTTCGATGACCCGGGACTTGAACTCGGGTCGCCCCAAAGCTAAAAAAAAATATTGTCAGGGGACTGACCACTAGGCTATTGAGGCTAATAATTTAACAAATATTAGAAACTTATTGTGTAAGAAACATAGGGGGAACGGAATCCGACGGCAAAAAAACAGCTGTCAGAATCCGTTCCCCCACTCCCATTATGAGAGGTGTTGATGTAATGACTTAAAAAATGCTGATTCTATTTTGTGTGTGGATGGAGCTTAACTTGCAACAGTTTAAAGAATATATTTTTTGCCTTTTATTATGATAGGAAAGTATAGTATCAAGAAAGTTCGATGACCCGGGACTTGAACTCGGGTCGCCCCAAAGCTAAAAAAAAATATTGTCAGGGGACTGACCACTAGGCTATTGAGGCTAGTAACATGCTGCAATTTAATAAATATAAGAACCTTATTGTGTAAGAAACATAGGGGGAACGGAATCCGACGGCAAAAAAACAGCTGTCGGAATCCGTTCCCCCACTCCCATTATGAGAGGTGTTGATGTTATGGCTTAAAAAATGCTGATTCTTTTTTGTGTGTGGATGGAGCTTAACTTGCAACAGTTTAAAGAATATATTTTTTGCCTTTTATTATGATAGGAAAGTATAGTATCAAGAAAGTTCGATGACCCGGGACTTGAACTCGGGTCGCCCCAAAGCTAAAAAAAAATATTGTGAGGGGACTGACCACTAGGCTATTGAGGTTAGTAACATGCCACAATTTAATAAATATTAGAACCTTATTGTGTAAGAAACATAGGGGGAACGGAATCCGACGGCAAAAAAACAGCTGTCGGAATCCGTTCCCCCACTGCCATTATGAGAGGCGTTGATGTAATGGCTTAAAAAATGCTGATTCTTTTTTGTGTGTGGATGGAGCTTAACTTGCAACAGTTTAAAGAATATATTTTTTGCCTTTTATTATGATAGGAAAGTATCAAGAAAGTTCGATGACCCAGGACTTGAACTCGGGTCGCCCCAAAGCTAAAAAAAAATATTGTCAGGGGACTGACCACTAGGCTATTGAGGCTAGTAACATGCTGCAATTTAATAAATATTAGAACCTTATTGTGTAAGAAACATAGGGGGAACGGAATCCGACGGCAAAAAAACAGCTGTCGGAATCCGTTCCCCCACTCCCATTATGAGAGGTGTTGATGTAATGGCTTAAAAAAATGCTGATTCTTTTTTGTGTGTGGATGGAGCTTAACTTGCAACAGTTTAAAGAATATATTTTTTGCCTTTTATTATGATAGGAAAGTATCAAGAAAGTTCGATGACCCGGGACTTGAACTCGGGTCGCCCCAAAGCTAAAAAAAAGTATTGTCAGGGGACTGACCACTAGGCTATTGAGGCTAGTAACATGCTACAATTTAATAAATATTAGAACCTTATTGTGTAAGAAACATAGGGGGAACGGAATCCGACGGCAAAAAAACAGCTGTCGGAATCCGTTCCCCCACTGCCATTATGAGAGGCGTTGATGTAATGGCTTAAAAAATGCTGATTCTTTTTTGTGTGTGGATGGAGCTTAACTTGCAACAGTTTAAAGAATATATTTTTTGCCTTTTATTATGATAGGAAAGTATCAAGAAAGTTCGATGACCCGGGACTTGAACTCGGGTCGCCCCAAAGCTAAAAAAAAGTATTGTCAGGGGACTGACCACTAGGCTATTGAGGCTAGTAACATGCTACAATTTAATAAATATTAGAACCTTATTGTGTAAGAAACATAGGGGGAACGGAATCCGACGGCAAAAAAACAGCTGTCGGAATCCGTTCCCCCACTGCCATTATGAGAGGCGTTGATGTAATGGCTTAAAAAATGCTGATTCTTTTTTGTGTGTGGATGGAGCTTAACTTGCAACAGTTTAAAGAATATATTTTTTGCCTTTTATTATGATAGGAAAGTATCAAGAAAGTTCGATGACCCAGGACTTGAACTCGGGTCGCCCCAAAGCTAAAAAAAATATTGTCAGGGGACTGACCACTAGGCTATTGAGGGTAGTAACATGCTGCAATTTAATAAATATAAGAACCTTATTGTGTAAGAAACATAGGGGGAACGGAATCCGACGGCAAAAAAACAGCTGTCGGAATCCGTTCCCCCACTCCCATTATGAGAGGTGTTGATGTAATGGCTTAAAAAAATGCTGATTCTTTTTTGTGTGTGGATGGAGCTTAACTTGCAACAGTTTAAAGAATATATTTTTTGCCTTTTATTATGATAGGAAAGTATAGTATCAAGAAAGTTCGACGACCCTGGACTTGAACTCGGGTTGCCCCAAAGCTAAAAAAAAATATCGTCAGGGGACTGACCACTAGGCTATAGAGGCTAGTAACATGCTACAATTTAATAAATATAAGAACCTTATTGTGTAAGAAACATAGGGGGAACGGAATCCGACGGCAAAAAAACAGCTGTCGGAATCCGTTCCCCCACTCCCATTATGAGAGGTGTTGATGTTATGGCTTAAAAAATGCTGATTCTTTTTTGTGTGTGGATGGAGCTTAACTTGCAACAGTTTAAAGAATATATTTTTTGCCTTTTATTATGATAGGAAAGTATAGTATCAAGAAAGTTCGATGACCCGGGACTTGAACTCGGGTCGCCCCAAAGCTAAAAAAAAATATTGTGAGGGGACTGACCACTAGGCTATTGAGGTTAGTAACATGCCACAATTTAATAAATATTAGAACCTTATTGTGTAAGAAACATAGGGGGAACGGAATCCGACGGCAAAAAAACAGCTGTCGGAATCCGTTCCCCCACTCCCATTATGAGAGGTGTTGATGTAATGACTTAAAAAATGCTGATTCTATTTTGTGTGTGGATGGAGCTTAACTTGCAACAGTTTAAAGAATATATTTTTTGCCTTTTATTATGATAGGAAAGTATAGTATCAAGAAAGTTCGATGACCCGGGACTTGAACTCGGGTCGCCCCAAAGCTAAAAAAAAATATTGTCAGGGGACTGACCACTAGGCTATTGAGGCTAGTAACATGCTACAATTTAATAAATATTAGAACCTTATTCTGTAAGAAACATAGGGGGAACGGAATCCGACGGCAAAAAAACAGCTGTCGGAATCCGTTCCCCCACTCCCATTATGAGAGGTGTTGATGTAATGGCTTAAAAAATGCTGATTCTTTTTTGTGTGTGGATGGAGCTTAACTTGCAACAGTTTAAAGAATATATTTTTTGCCTTTTATTATGATAGGAAAGTATCAAGAAAGTTCGATGACCCGGGACTTGAACTCGGGTCGCCCCAAAGCTAAAAAATAATATTGTCAGGGGACTGACCACTAGGCTATTGAGGCTAGTAACATGCTGCAATTTAATAAATATTAGAACCTTATTGTGTAAGAAACATAGGGGGAACGGAATCCGACGGCAAAAAAACAGCTGTCGGAATCCGTTCCCCCACTCCCATTATGAGAGGTGTTGATGTAATGGCTTAAAAAAATGCTGATTCTTTTTTGTGTGTGGATGGAGCTTAACTTGCAACAGTTTAAAGAATATATTTTTTGCCTTTTATTATGATAGGAAAGTATCAAGAAAGTTCGATGACCCGGGACTTGAACTCGGGTCGCCCCAAAGCTAAAAAAAAATATTGTCAGGGGACTGACCACTAGGCTATTGAGGCTAATAATTTAACAAATATTAGAAACTTATTGTGTAAGAAACATAGGGGGAACGGAATCCGACGGCAAAAAAACAGCTGTCGGAATCCGTTCCCCCACTCCCATTATGAGAGGTGTTGATGTTATGGCTTAAAAAATGCTGATTCTTTTTTGTGTGTGGATGGAGCTTAACTTGCAACAGTTTAAAGAATATATTTTTTGCCTTTTATTATGATAGGAAAGTATAGTATCAAGAAAGTTCGATGACCCGGGACTTGAACTCGGGTCGCCCCAAAGCTAAAAAAAAATATTGTGAGGGGACTGACCACTAGGCTATTGAGGTTAGTAACATGCCACAATTTAATAAATATTAGAACCTTATTGTGTAAGAAACATAGGGGGAACGGAATCCGACGGCAAAAAAACAGCTGTCGGAATCCGTTCCCCCACTCCCATTATGAGAGGTGTTGATGTAATGGCTTAAAAAAATGCTGATTCTTTTTTGTGTGTGGATGGAGCTTAACTTGCAACAGTTTAAAGAATATATTTTTTGCCTTTTATTATGATAGGAAAGTATCAAGAAAGTTCGATGACCCGGGACTTGAACTCGGGTCGCCCCAAAGCTAAAAAAAATATTGTCAGGGGACTGGCCACTAGGCTATTGAGGCTACTAACATGCTGCAATTTAATAAATATTAGAACCTTATTCTGTAAGAAACATAGGGGGAACGGAATCCGACGGCAAAAAAACAGCTGTCGGAATCCGTTCCCCCACTCCCATTATGAGAGGTGTTGATGTAATGGCTTAAAAAATGCTGATTCTTTTTTGTGTGTGGATGGAGCTTAACTTGCAACAGTTTAAAGAATATATTTTTTGCCTTTTATTATGATAGGAAAGTATCAAGAAAGTTCGATGACCCGGGACTTGAACTCGGGTCGCCCCAAAGCTAAAAAAAAATATTGTCAGGGGACTGACCACTAGGCTATTGAGGCTAATAATTTAACAAATATTAGAAACTTATTGTGTAAGAAACATAGGGGGAACGGAATCCGACGGCAAAAAAACAGCTGTCGGAATCCGTTCCCCCACTCCCATTATGAGAGGTGTTGATGTAATGACTTAAAAAATGCTGATTCTATTTTGTGTGTGGATGGAGCTTAACTTGCAACAGTTTAAAGAATATATTTTTTGCCTTTTATTATGATAGGAAAGTATAGTATCAAGAAAGTTCGATGACCCGGGACTTGAACTCGGGTCGCCCCAAAGCTAAAAAAAAATATTGTCAGGGGACTGACCACTAGGCTATTGAGGCTAGTAACATGCTACAATTTAATAAATATTAGAACCTTATTGTGTAAGAAACATAGGGGGAACGGAATCCGACGGCAAAAAAACAGCTGTCGGAATCCGTTCCCCCACTGCCATTATGAGAGGCGTTGATGTAATGGCTTAAAAAATGCTGATTCTTTTTTGTGTGTGGATGGAGCTTAACTTGCAACAGTTTAAAGAATATATTTTTTGCCTTTTATTATGATAGGAAAGTATCAAGAAAGTTCGATGACCCGGGACTTGAACTCGGGTCGCCCCAAAGCTAAAAAAAAAGTATTGTCAGGGGACTGACCACTAGGCTATTGAGGCTAGTAACATGCTGCAATTTAATAAATATTAGAACCTTATTCTGTAAGAAACATAGGGGGAACGGAATCCGACGGCAAAAAAACAGCTGTCGGAATCCGTTCCCCCACTCCCATTATGAGAGGTGTTGATGTAATGGCTTAAAAAATGCTGATTCTTTTTTGTGTGTGGATGGAGCTTAACTTGCAACAGTTTAAAGAATATATTTTTTGCCTTTTATTATGATAGGAAAGTATAGTATCAAGAAAGTTCGACGACCCTGGACTTGAACTCGGGTTGCCCCAAAGCTAAAAAAAAATATCATCAGGGGACTGACCACTAGGCTATAGAGGCTAGTAACATGCTACAATTTAATAAATATAAGAACCTTATTGTGTAAGAAACATAGGGGGAACGGAATCCGACGGCAAAAAAACAGCTGTCGGAATCCGTTCCCCCACTCCCATTATGAGAGGTGTTGATGTTATGGCTTAAAAAATGCTGATTCTTTTTTGTGTGTGGATGGAGCTTAACTTGCAACAGTTTAAAGAATATATTTTTTGCCTTTTATTATGATAGGAAAGTATAGTATCAAGAAAGTTCGATGACCCGGGACTTGAACTCGGGTCGCCCCAAAGCTAAAAAAAAATATTGTCAGGGGACTGACCACTAGGCTATTGAGGCTAGTAACATGCTACAATTTAATAAATATTAGAACCTTATTGTGTAAGAAACATAGGGGGAACGGAATCCGACGGCAAAAAAACAGCTGTCGGAATCCGTTCCCCCACTGCCATTATGAGAGGCGTTGATGTAATGGCTTAAAAAATGCTGATTCTTTTTTGTGTGTGGATGGAGCTTAACTTGCAACAGTTTAAAGAATATATTTTTTGCCTTTTATTATGATAGGAAAGTATCAAGAAAGTTCGATGACCCGGGACTTGAACTCGGGTCGCCCCAAAGCTAAAAAAAAGTATTGTCAGGGGACTGACCACTAGGCTATTGAGGCTAGTAACATGCTGCAATTTAATAAATATTAGAACCTTATTCTGTAAGAAACATAGGGGGAACGGAATCCGACGGCAAAAAAACAGCTGTCGGAATCCGTTCCCCCACTCCCATTATGAGAGGTGTTGATGTAATGGCTTAAAAAATGCTGATTCTTTTTTGTGTGTGGATGGAGCTTAACTTGCAACAGTTTAAAGAATATATTTTTTGCCTTTTATTATGATAGGAAAGTATCAAGAAAGTTCGACGACCCAGGACTTGAACTCGGGTCGCCCCAAAGCTAAAAAAAATATTGTCAGGGGACTGACCACTAGGCTATTGAGGCTAGTAACATGCTGCAATTTAATAAATATTAGAACCTTATTGTGTAAGAAACATAGGGGGAACGGAATCCGACGGCAAAAAAACAGCTGTCGGAATCCGTTCCCCCACTCCCATTATGAGAGGTGTTGATGTAATGGCTTAAAAAAATGCTGATTCTTTTTTGTGTGTGGATGGAGCTTAACTTGCAACAGTTTAAAGAATATATTTTTTGCCTTTTATTATGATAGGAAAGTATCAAGAAAGTTCGATGACCCGGGACTTGAACTCGGGTCGCCCCAAAGCTAAAAAAAAATATTGTCAGGGGACTGACCACTAGGCTATTGAGGCTAGTAACATGCTGCAATTTAATAAATATTAGAACCTTATTCTGTAAGAAACATAGGGGGAACGGAATCCGACGGCAAAAAAACAGCTGTCGGAATCCGTTCCCCCACTCCCATTATGAGAGGTGTTGATGTAATGGCTTAAAAAATGCTGATTCTATTTTGTGTGTGGATGGAGCTTAACTTGCAACAGTTTAAAGAATATATTTTTTGCCTTTTATTATGATAGGAAAGTATAGTATCAAGAAAGTTCGATGACCCGGGACTTGAACTCGGGTCGCCCCAAAGCTAAAAAAAAATATTGTCAGGGGACTGACCACTAGGCTATTGAGGCTAGTAACAAGCTACAATTTAATAAATATTAGAACCTTATTGTGTAAGAAACATAGGGGGAACGGAATCCGACGGCAAAAAAACAGCTGTCGGAATCCGTTCCCCCACTGCCATTATGAGAGGCGTTGATGTAATGGCTTAAAAAATGCTGATTCTTTTTTGTGTGTGGATGGAGCTTAACTTGCAACAGTTTAAAGAATATATTTTTTGCCTTTTATTATGATAGGAAAGTATCAAGAAAGTTCGATGACCCGGGACTTGAACTCGGGTCGCCCCAAAGCTAAAAAAAAGTATTGTCAGGGGACTGACCACTAGGCTATTGAGGCTAGTAACATGCTGCAATTTAATAAATATTAGAACCTTATTCTGTAAGAAACATAGGGGGAACGGAATCCGACGGCAAAAAAACAGCTGTCGGAATCCGTTCCCCCACTCCCATTATGAGAGGTGTTGATGTAATGGCTTAAAAAAATGCTGATTCTTTTTTGTGTGTGGATGGAGCTTAACTTGCAACAGTTTAAAGAATATATTTTTTGCCTTTTATTATGATAGGAAAGTATAGTATCAAGAAAGTTCGACGACCCTGGACTTGAACTCGGGTTGCCCCAAAGCTAAAAAAAAATATCGTCAGGGGACTGACCACTAGGCTATAGAGGCTAGTAACATGCTACAATTTAATAAATATAAGAACCTTATTGTGTAAGAAACATAGGGGGAACGGAATCCGACGGCAAAAAAACAGCTGTCGGAATCCGTTCCCCCACTCCCATTATGAGAGGTGTTGATGTTATGGCTTAAAAAATGCTGATTCTTTTTTGTGTGTGGATGGAGCTTAACTTGCAACAGTTTAAAGAATATATTTTTTGCCTTTTATTATGATAGGAAAGTATAGTATCAAGAAAGTTCGATGACCCGGGACTTGAACTCGGGTCGCCCCAAAGCTAAAAAAAAATATTGTGAGGGGACTGACCACTAGGCTATTGAGGTTAGTAACATGCCACAATTTAATAAATATTAGAACCTTATTGTGTAAGAAACATAGGGGGAACGGAATCCGACGGCAAAAAAACAGCTGTCGGAATCCGTTCCCCCACTGCCATTATGAGAGGCGTTGATGTAATGGCTTAAAAAATGCTGATTCTTTTTTGTGTGTGGATGGAGCTTAACTTGCAACAGTTTAAAGAATATATTTTTTGCCTTTTATTATGATAGGAAAGTATCAAGAAAGTTCGATGACCCAGGACTTGAACTCGGGTCGCCCCAAAGCTAAAAAAAATATTGTCAGGGGACAGACCACTAGGCTATTGAGGTTAGTAACATGCTGCAATTTAATAAATATTAGAACCTTATTGTGTAAGAAACATAGGGGGAACGGAATCCGACGGCAAAAAAACAGCTGTCGGAATCCGTTCCCCCACTCCCATTATGAGAGGTGTTGATGTAATGGCTTAAAAAAATGCTGATTCTTTTTTGTGTGTGGATGGAGCTTAACTTGCAACAGTTTAAAGAATATATTTTTTGCCTTTTATTATGATAGGAAAGTATCAAGAAAGTTCGATGACCCGGGACTTGAACTCGGGTCGCCCCAAAGCTAAAAAAAAATATTGTCAGGTGACTGACCACTAGGCTATTGAGGCTAATAATTTAACAAATATTAGAAACTTATTGTGTAAGAAACATAGGGGGAACGGAATCCGACGGAAAAAAAACAGCTGTCGGAATCCGTTCCCCCACTCCCATTATGAGAGGTGTTGATGTAATGACTTAAAAAATGCTGATTCTATTTTGTGTGTGGATGGAGCTTAACTTGCAACAGTTTAAAGAATATATTTTTTGCCTTTTATTATGATAGGAAAGTATAGTATCAAGAAAGTTCGATGACCCGGGACTTGAACTCGGGTCGCCCCAAAGCTAAAAAAAAATATTGTCAGGGGACTGACCACTAGGCTATTGAGGCTAGTAACATGCTACAATTTAATAAATATTAGAACCTTATTGTGTAAGAAACATAGGGGGAACGGAATCCGACGGCAAAAAAACAGCTGTCGGAATCCATTCCCCCACTGCCATTATGAGAGGCGTTGATGTAATGGCTTAAAAAATGCTGATTCTTTTTTGTGTGGATGGAGCTTAACTTGCAACAATTTAAAGAATATATTTTTTGCCTTTTATTATGATAGGAAAGTATCAAGAAAGTTCGATGACCCGGGACTTGAACTCGGGTCGCCCCAAAGCTAAAAAAAAATATTGTCAGGGGACTGACCACTAGGCTATTGAGGCTAATAATTTAACAAATATTAGAAACTTATTGTGTAAGAAACATAGGGGGAACGGAATCCGACGGCAAAAAAACAGCTGTCGGAATCCGTTCCCCCACTCCCATTATGAGAGGTGTTGATGTAATGACTTAAAAAATGCTGATTCTATTTTGTGTGTGGATGGAGCTTAACTTGCAACAGTTTAAAGAATATATTTTTTGCCTTTTATTATGATAGGAAAGTATAGTATCAAGAAAGTTCGATGACCCGGGACTTGAACTCGGGTCGCCCCAAAGCTAAAAAAAAATATTGTCAGGGGACTGACCACTAGGCTATTGAGGCTAGTAACATGCTACAATTTAATAAATATTAGAACCTTATTGTGTAAGAAACATAGGGGGAACGGAATCCGACGGCAAAAAAACAGCTGTCGGAATCCGTTCCCCCACTGCCATTATGAGAGGCGTTGATGTAATGGCTTAAAAAATGCTGATTCTTTTTTGTGTGTGGATGGAGCTTAACTTGCAACAGTTTAAAGAATATATTTTTTGCCTTTTATTATGATAGGAAAGTATCAAGAAAGTTCGATGACCCGGGACTTGAACTCGGGTCGCCCCAAAGCTAAAAAAAAGTATTGTCAGGGGACTGACCACTAGGCTATTGAGGCTAGTAACATGCTGCAATTTAATAAATATTAGAACCTTATTCTGTAAGAAACATAGGGGGAACGGAATCCGACGGCAAAAAAACAGCTGTCGGAATCCGTTCCCCCACTCCCATTATGAGAGGTGTTGATGTAATGGCTTAAAAAATGCTGATTCTTTTTTGTGTGTGGATGGAGCTTAACTTGCAACAGTTTAAAGAATATATTTTTTGCCTTTTATTATGATAGGAAAGTATAGTATCAAGAAAGTTCGACGACCCTGGACTTGAACTCGGGTTGCCCCAAAGCTAAAAAAAAAAATCGTCAGGGGACTGACCACTAGGCTATTGAGGCTAGTAACATGCTGCAATTTAATAAATATTAGAACCTTATTCTGTAAGAAACATAGGGGGAACGGAATCCGACGGCAAAAAAACAGCTGTCGGAATCCGTTCCCCCACTCCCATTATGAGAGGTGTTGATGTTATGGCTTAAAAAATGCTGATTCTTTTTTGTGTGTGGATGGAGCTTAACTTGCAACAGTTTAAAGAATATATTTTTTGCCTTTTATTATGATAGGAAAGTATAGTATCAAGAAAGTTCGATGACCCGGGACTTGAACTCGGGTCGCCCCAAAGCTAAAAAAAAATATTGTGAGGGGACTGACCACTAGGCTATTGAGGTTAGTAACATGCCACAATTTAATAAATATTAGAACCTTATTGTGTAAGAAACATAGGGGGAACGGAATCCGACGGCAAAAAAACAGCTGTCGGAATCCGTTCCCCCACTCCCATTATGAGAGGCGTTGATGTAATGGCTTAAAAAATGCTGATTCTTTTTTGTGTGTGGATGGAGCTTAACTTGCAACAGTTTAAAGAATATATTTTTTGCCTTTTATTATGATAGGAAAGTATCAAGAAAGTTCGATGACCCAGGACTTGAACTCGGGTCGCCCCAAAGCTAAAAAAAATATTGTCAGGGGACTGACCACTAGGCTATTGAGGCTAGTAACATGCTGCAATTTAATAAATATTAGAACCTTATTGTGTAAGAAACATAGGGGGAACGGAATCCGACGGCAAAAAAACAGCTGTCGGAATCCGTTCCCCCACTCCCATTATGAGAGGTGTTGATGTAATGGCTTAAAAAAATGCTGATTCTTTTTTGTGTGTGGATGGAGCTTAACTTGCAACAGTTTAAAGAATATATTTTTTGCCTTTTATTATGATAGGAAAGTATCAAGAAAGTTCGATGACCCGGGACTTGAACTCGGGTCGCCCCAAAGCTAAAAAAAAATATTGTCAGGTGACTGACCACTAGGCTATTGAGGCTAATAATTTAACAAATATAAGAACCTTATTGTGTAAGAAACATAGGGGGAATGGAATCCGACGGCAAAAAAACAGCTGTCGGAATCCGTTCCCCCACTCCCATTATGAGAGGTGTTGATGTTATGGCTTAAAAAATGCTGATTCTTTTTTGTGTGTGGATGGAGCTTAACTTGCAACAGTTTAAAGAATATATTTTTTGCCTTTTATTATGATAGGAAAGTATAGTATCAAGAAAGTTCGATGACCCGGGACTTGAACTCGGGTCGCCCCAAAGCTAAAAAAAAATATTGTGAGGGGACTGACCACTAGGCTATTGAGGTTAGTAACATGCCACAATTTAATAAATATTAGAACCTTATTGTGTAAGAAACATAGGGGGAACGGAATCCGACGGCAAAAAAACAGCTGTCGGAATCCGTTCCCCCACTCCCATTATGAGAGGCGTTGATGTAATGGCTTAAAAAATGCTGATTCTTTTTTGTGTGTGGATGGAGCTTAACTTGCAACAGTTTAAAGAATATATTTTTTGCCTTTTATTATGATAGGAAAGTATCAAGAAAGTTCGATGACCCAGGACTTGAACTCGGGTCGCCCCAAAGCTAAAAAAAATATTGTCAGGGGACTGACCACTAGGCTATTGAGGCTAGTAACATGCTGCAATTTAATAAATATTAGAACCTTATTGTGTAAGAAACATAGGGGGAACGGAATCCGACGGCAAAAAAACAGCTGTCGGAATCCGTTCCCCCACTCCCATTATGAGAGGTGTTGATGTAATGGCTTAAAAAAATGCTGATTCTTTTTTGTGTGTGGATGGAGCTTAACTTGCAACAGTTTAAAGAATATATTTTTTGCCTTTTATTATGATAGGAAAGTATCAAGAAAGTTCGATGACCCGGGACTTGAACTCGGGTCGCCCCAAAGCTAAAAAAAAATATTGTCAGGTGACTGACCACTAGGCTATTGAGGCTAATAATTTAACAAATATTAGAAACTTATTGTGTAAGAAACATAGGGGGAACGGAATCCGACGGCAAAAAAACAGCTGTCGGAATCCGTTCCCCCACTCCCATTATGAGAGGTGTTGATGTAATGACTTAAAAAATGCTGATTCTATTTTGTGTGTGGATGGAGCTTAACTTGCAACAGTTTAAAGAATATATTTTTTGCCTTTTATTATGATAGGAAAGTATAGTATCAAGAAAGTTCGATGACCCGGGACTTGAACTCGGGTCGCCCCAAAGCTAAAAAAAAATATTGTCAGGGGACTGACCACTAGGCTATTGAGGCTAGTAACATGCTACAATTTAATAAATATTAGAACCTTATTGTGTAAGAAACATAGGGGGAACGGAATCCCACGGCAAAAAAACAGCTGTCGGAATCCGTTCCCCCACTGCCATTATGAGAGGCGTTGATGTAATGGCTTAAACAATGCTGATTCTTTTTTGTGTGGATGGAGCTTAACTTGCAACAATTTAAAGAATATATTTTTTGCCTTTTATTATGATAGGAAAGTATCAAGAAAGTTCGATGACCCGGGACTTGAACTCGGGTCGCCCCAAAGCTAAAAAAAAATATTGTCAGGGGACTGACCACTAGGCTATTGAGGCTAGTAACATGCTGCAATTTAATAAATATTAGAACCTTATTCTGTAAGAAACATAGGGGGAACGGAATCCGACGGCAAAAAAACAGCTGTCGGAATCCGTTCCCCCACTCCCATTATGAGAGGTGTTGATGTAATGGCTTAAAAAATGCTGATTCTTTTTTGTGTGTGGATGGAGCTTAACTTGCAACAGTTTAAAGAATATATTTTTTGCCTTTTATTATGATAGGAAAGTATAGTATCAAGAAAGTTCGACGACCCTGGACTTGAACTCGGGTTGCCCCAAAGCTAAAAAAAAATATTGTCAGAGGACTGACCACTAGGCTATAGAAGCTAGTAACATGCTACAATTTAATAAATATTAGAACCTTATTGTGTAAGAAACATAGGGGGAACGGAATCCGACGGCAAAAAAACAGCTGTATGAATCCGTTCCCCCACTCCCATTATGAGAGATGTTGATGTAATGACTTAAAAAATGCTGATTCTATTTTGTGTGTGGATGGAGCTTAACTTGCAACAGTTTAAAGAATATATTTTTTGCCTTTTATTATGATAGGAAAGTATCAAGAAAGTTCGATGACCCGGGACTTGAACTCGGGTCGCCCCAAAGCTAAAAAAAAATATTGTCAGGGGACTGACCACTAGGCTATTGAGGCTAATAACATGCTACAATTTAATAAATATTAGAACCTTATTGTGTAAGAAACATAGGGGGAACGGAATCCGACGGCAAAAAAACAGCTGTCGGAATCCGTTCCCCCACTCCCATTATGAGAGGTGTTGATGTAATGGCTTAAAAAATGCTGATTCTTTTTTGTGTGTGGATGGAGCTTAACTTGCAACAGTTTAAAGAATATATTTTTTGCCTTTTATTATGATAGGAAAGTATAGTATCAAGAAAGTTCGACGACCCTGGACTTGAACTCGGGTTGCCCCAAAGCTAAAAAAAAATATTGTCAGGGGACTGACCACTAGGCTATTGAGGCTAGTAACATGCTACAATTTAATAAATATTAGAACCTTATTGTGTAAGAAACATAGGGGGAACGGAATCCGACGGCAAAAAAACAGCTGTCGGAATCCGTTCCCCCACTCCCATTATGAGAGGTGTTGATGTAATGACTTAAAAAATGCTGATTCTTTTTTGTGTGTGGATGGAGCTTAACTTGCAACAGTTTAAAGAATATATTTTTTGCCTTTTATTATGATAGGAAAGTATCAAGAAAGTTCGATGACCCGGGACTTGAACTCGGGTCGCCCCAAAGCTAAAAAAAAATATTGTCAGGGGACTGACCACTAGGCTATTGAGGCTAATAATTTAACAAATATTAGAAACTTATTGTGTAAGAAACATAGGGGGAACGGAATCCGACGGCAAAAAAACAGCTGTCAGAATCCGTTCCCCCACTCCCATTATGAGAGGTGTTGATGTAATGACTTAAAAAATGCTGATTCTATTTTGTGTGTGGATGGAGCTTAACTTGCAACAGTTTAAAGAATATATTTTTTGCCTTTTATTATGATAGGAAAGTATAGTATCAAGAAAGTTCGATGACCCGGGACTTGAACTCGGGTCGCCCCAAAGCTAAAAAAAAATATTGTCAGGGGACTGACCACTAGGCTATTGAGGCTAGTAACATGCTACAATTTAATAAATATTAGAACCTTATTGTGTAAGAAACATAGGGGGAACGGAATCCGACGGCAAAAAAACAGCTGTCGGAATCCGTTCCCCCACTGCCATTATGAGAGGCGTTGATGTAATGGCTTAAAAAAATGCTGATTCTTTTTTGTGTGGATGGAGCTTAACTTGCAACAATTTAAAGAATATATTTTTTGCCTTTTATTATGATAGGAAAGTATCAAGAAAGTTCGATGACCCGGGACTTGAACTCGGGTCGCCCCAAAGCTAAAAAAAAATATTGTCAGGGGACTGACCACTAGGCTATTGAGGCTAGTAACATGCTGCAATTTAATAAATATTAGAACCTTATTGTGTAAGAAACATAGGGGGAACGGAATCCGACGGCAAAAAAACAGCTGTCGGAATCCGTTCCCCCACTCCCATTATGAGAGGTGTTGTTGTAATGGCTTAAAAAAATGCTGATTCTTTTTTGTGTGTGGATGGAGCTTAACTTGCAACAGTTTAAAGAATATATTTTTTGCCTTTTATTATGATAGGAAAGTATCAAGAAAGTTCGATGACCCGGGACTTGAACTCGGGTCGCCCCAAAGCTAAAAAAAAAATTGTCAGGGGACTGACCACTAGGCTATTGAGGCTAATAATTTAACAAATATTAGAAACTTATTGTGTAAGAAACATAGGGGGAACGGAATCCGACGGCAAAAAAACAGCTGTCAGAATCCGTTCCCCCACTCCCATTATGAGAGGTGTTGATGTAATGACTTAAAAAATGCTGATTCTATTTTGTGTGTGGATGGAGCTTAACTTGCAACAGTTTAAAGAATATATTTTTTGCCTTTTATTATGATAGGAAAGTATAGTATCAAGAAAGTTCGATGACCCGGGACTTGAACTCGGGTCGCCCCAAAGCTAAAAAAAAATATTGTCAGGGGACTGACCACTAGGCTATTGAGGCTAGTAACATGCTACAATTTAATAAATATTAGAACCTTATTGTGTAAGAAACATAGGGGGAACGGAATCCGACGGCAAAAAAACAGCTGTCGGAATCCGTTCCCCCACTGCCATTATGAGAGGCGTTGATGTAATGGCTTAAAAAATGCTGATTCTTTTTTGTGTGGATGGAGCTTAACTTGCAACAATTTAAAGAATATATTTTTTGCCTTTTATTATGATAGGAAAGTATCAAGAAAGTTCGATGACCCGGGACTTGAACTCGGGTCGCCCCAAAGCTAAAAAAAAATATTGTCAGGGGACTGACCACTAGGCTATTGAGGCTAGTAACATGCTGCAATTTAATAAATATTAGAACCTTATTGTGTAAGAAACATAGGGGGAACGGAATCCGACGGCAAAAAAACAGCTGTCGGAATCCGTTCCCCCACTCCCATTATGAGAGGTGTTGTTGTAATGGCTTAAAAAAATGCTGATTCTTTTTTGTGTGTGGATGGAGCTTAACTTGCAACAGTTTAAAGAATATATTTTTTGCCTTTTATTATGATAGGAAAGTATCAAGAAAGTTCGATGACCCGGGACTTGAACTCGGGTCGCCCCAAAGCTAAAAAAAAATATTGTCAGGGGACTGACCACTAGGCTATTGAGGCTAGTAACATGCTACAATTTAATAAATATTAGAACCTTATTGTGTAAGAAACATAGGGGGAACGGAATCCGACGGCAAAAAAACAGCTGTCGGAATCCGTTCCCCCACTGCCATTATGAGAGGCGTTGATGTAATGGCTTAAAAAATGCTGATTCTTTTTTGTGTGTGGATGGAGCTTAACTTGCAACAGTTTAAAGAATATATTTTTTGCCTTTTATTATGATAGGAAAGTATCAAGAAAGTTCGATGACCCGGGACTTGAACTCGGGTCGCCCCAAAGCTAAAAAAAAATATTGTCAGGGGACTGACCACTAGGCTATTGAGGCTAATAATTTAACAAATATTAGAAACTTATTGTGTAAGAAACATAGGGGGAACGGAATCCGACGGCAAAAAAACAGCTGTCAGAATCCGTTCCCCCACTCCCATTATGAGAGGTGTTGATGTAATGACTTAAAAAATGCTGATTCTATTTTGTGTGTGGATGGAGCTTAACTTGCAACAGTTTAAAGAATATATTTTTTGCCTTTTATTATGATAGGAAAGTATAGTATCAAGAAAGTTCGATGACCCGGGACTTGAACTCGGGTCGCCCCAAAGCTAAAAAAAAATATTGTCAGGGGACTGACCACTAGGCTATTGAGGCTAGTAACATGCTACAATTTAATAAATATTAGAACCTTATTGTGTAAGAAACATAGGGGGAACGGAATCCGACGGCAAAAAAACAGCTGTCGGAATCCGTTCCCCCACTGCCATTATGAGAGGCGTTGATGTAATGGCTTAAAAAATGCTGATTCTTTTTTGTGTGGATGGAGCTTAACTTGCAACAATTTAAAGAATATATTTTTTGCCTTTTATTATGATAGGAAAGTATCAAGAAAGTTCGATGACCCGGGACTTGAACTCGGGTCGCCCCAAAGCTAAAAAAAAATATTGTCAGGGGACTGACCACTAGGCTATTGAGGCTAGTAACATGCTGCAATTTAATAAATATTAGAACCTTATTGTGTAAGAAACATAGGGGGAACGGAATCCGACGGCAAAAAAACAGCTGTCGGAATCCGTTCCCCCACTCCCATTATGAGAGGTGTTGTTGTAATGGCTTAAAAAAATGCTGATTCTTTTTTGTGTGTGGATGGAGCTTAACTTGCAACAGTTTAAAGAATATATTTTTTGCCTTTTATTATGATAGGAAAGTATCAAGAAAGTTCGATGACCCGGGACTTGAACTCGGGTCGCCCCAAAGCTAAAAAAAAATATTGTCAGGGGACTGACCACTAGGCTATTGAGGCTAATAATTTAACAAATATTAGAAACTTATTGTGTAAGAAACATAGGGGGAACGGAATCCGACGGCAAAAAAACAGCTGTCAGAATCCGTTCCCCCACTCCCATTATGAGAGGTGTTGATGTAATGACTTAAAAAATGCTGATTCTATTTTGTGTGTGGATGGAGCTTAACTTGCAACAGTTTAAAGAATATATTTTTTGCCTTTTATTATGATAGGAAAGTATAGTATCAAGAAAGTTCGATGACCCGGGACTTGAACTCGGGTCGCCCCAAAGCTAAAAAAAAATATTGTCAGGGGACTGACCACTAGGCTATTGAGGCTAGTAACATGCTGCAATTTAATAAATATAAGAACCTTATTGTGTAAGAAACATAGGGGGAACGGAATCCGACGGCAAAAAAACAGCTGTCGGAATCCGTTCCCCCACTCCCATTATGAGAGGTGTTGATGTTATGGCTTAAAAAATGCTGATTCTTTTTTGTGTGTGGATGGAGCTTAACTTGCAACAGTTTAAAGAATATATTTTTTGCCTTTTATTATGATAGGAAAGTATAGTATCAAGAAAGTTCGATGACCCGGGACTTGAACTCGGGTCGCCCCAAAGCTAAAAAAAAATATTGTGAGGGGACTGACCACTAGGCTATTGAGGTTAGTAACATGCCACAATTTAATAAATATTAGAACCTTATTGTGTAAGAAACATAGGGGGAACGGAATCCGACGGCAAAAAAACAGCTGTCGGAATCCGTTCCCCCACTGCCATTATGAGAGGCGTTGATGTAATGGCTTAAAAAATGCTGATTCTTTTTTGTGTGTGGATGGAGCTTAACTTGCAACAGTTTAAAGAATATATTTTTTGCCTTTTATTATGATAGGAAAGTATCAAGAAAGTTCGATGACCCAGGACTTGAACTCGGGTCGCCCCAAAGCTAAAAAAAAATATTGTCAGGGGACTGACCACTAGGCTATTGAGGCTAGTAACATGCTGCAATTTAATAAATATTAGAACCTTATTGTGTAAGAAACATAGGGGGAACGGAATCCGACGGCAAAAAAACAGCTGTCGGAATCCGTTCCCCCACTCCCATTATGAGAGGTGTTGATGTAATGGCTTAAAAAAATGCTGATTCTTTTTTGTGTGTGGATGGAGCTTAACTTGCAACAGTTTAAAGAATATATTTTTTGCCTTTTATTATGATAGGAAAGTATCAAGAAAGTTCGATGACCCGGGACTTGAACTCGGGTCGCCCCAAAGCTAAAAAAAAGTATTGTCAGGGGACTGACCACTAGGCTATTGAGGCTAGTAACATGCTACAATTTAATAAATATTAGAACCTTATTGTGTAAGAAACATAGGGGGAACGGAATCCGACGGCAAAAAAACAGCTGTCGGAATCCGTTCCCCCACTGCCATTATGAGAGGCGTTGATGTAATGGCTTAAAAAATGCTGATTCTTTTTTGTGTGTGGATGGAGCTTAACTTGCAACAGTTTAAAGAATATATTTTTTGCCTTTTATTATGATAGGAAAGTATCAAGAAAGTTCGATGACCCGGGACTTGAACTCGGGTCGCCCCAAAGCTAAAAAAAAGTATTGTCAGGGGACTGACCACTAGGCTATTGAGGCTAGTAACATGCTACAATTTAATAAATATTAGAACCTTATTGTGTAAGAAACATAGGGGGAACGGAATCCGACGGCAAAAAAACAGCTGTCGGAATCCGTTCCCCCACTGCCATTATGAGAGGCGTTGATGTAATGGCTTAAAAAATGCTGATTCTTTTTTGTGTGTGGATGGAGCTTAACTTGCAACAGTTTAAAGAATATATTTTTTGCCTTTTATTATGATAGGAAAGTATCAAGAAAGTTCGATGACCCAGGACTTGAACTCGGGTCGCCCCAAAGCTAAAAAAAATATTGTCAGGGGACTGACCACTAGGCTATTGAGGGTAGTAACATGCTGCAATTTAATAAATATAAGAACCTTATTGTGTAAGAAACATAGGGGGAACGGAATCCGACGGCAAAAAAACAGCTGTCGGAATCCGTTCCCCCACTCCCATTATGAGAGGTGTTGATGTAATGGCTTAAAAAAATGCTGATTCTTTTTTGTGTGTGGATGGAGCTTAACTTGCAACAGTTTAAAGAATATATTTTTTGCCTTTTATTATGATAGGAAAGTATAGTATCAAGAAAGTTCGACGACCCTGGACTTGAACTCGGGTTGCCCCAAAGCTAAAAAAAAATATCGTCAGGGGACTGACCACTAGGCTATAGAGGCTAGTAACATGCTACAATTTAATAAATATAAGAACCTTATTGTGTAAGAAACATAGGGGGAACGGAATCCGACGGCAAAAAAACAGCTGTCGGAATCCGTTCCCCCACTCCCATTATGAGAGGTGTTGATGTTATGGCTTAAAAAATGCTGATTCTTTTTTGTGTGTGGATGGAGCTTAACTTGCAACAGTTTAAAGAATATATTTTTTGCCTTTTATTATGATAGGAAAGTATAGTATCAAGAAAGTTCGATGACCCGGGACTTGAACTCGGGTCGCCCCAAAGCTAAAAAAAAATATTGTGAGGGGACTGACCACTAGGCTATTGAGGTTAGTAACATGCCACAATTTAATAAATATTAGAACCTTATTGTGTAAGAAACATAGGGGGAACGGAATCCGACGGCAAAAAAACAGCTGTCGGAATCCGTTCCCCCACTCCCATTATGAGAGGTGTTGATGTAATGACTTAAAAAATGCTGATTCTATTTTGTGTGTGGATGGAGCTTAACTTGCAACAGTTTAAAGAATATATTTTTTGCCTTTTATTATGATAGGAAAGTATAGTATCAAGAAAGTTCGATGACCCGGGACTTGAACTCGGGTCGCCCCAAAGCTAAAAAAAAATATTGTCAGGGGACTGACCACTAGGCTATTGAGGCTAGTAACATGCTACAATTTAATAAATATTAGAACCTTATTCTGTAAGAAACATAGGGGGAACGGAATCCGACGGCAAAAAAACAGCTGTCGGAATCCGTTCCCCCACTCCCATTATGAGAGGTGTTGATGTAATGGCTTAAAAAATGCTGATTCTTTTTTGTGTGTGGATGGAGCTTAACTTGCAACAGTTTAAAGAATATATTTTTTGCCTTTTATTATGATAGGAAAGTATCAAGAAAGTTCGATGACCCGGGACTTGAACTCGGGTCGCCCCAAAGCTAAAAAATAATATTGTCAGGGGACTGACCACTAGGCTATTGAGGCTAGTAACATGCTGCAATTTAATAAATATTAGAACCTTATTGTGTAAGAAACATAGGGGGAACGGAATCCGACGGCAAAAAAACAGCTGTCGGAATCCGTTCCCCCACTCCCATTATGAGAGGTGTTGATGTAATGGCTTAAAAAAATGCTGATTCTTTTTTGTGTGTGGATGGAGCTTAACTTGCAACAGTTTAAAGAATATATTTTTTGCCTTTTATTATGATAGGAAAGTATCAAGAAAGTTCGATGACCCGGGACTTGAACTCGGGTCGCCCCAAAGCTAAAAAAAAATATTGTCAGGGGACTGACCACTAGGCTATTGAGGCTAATAATTTAACAAATATTAGAAACTTATTGTGTAAGAAACATAGGGGGAACGGAATCCGACGGCAAAAAAACAGCTGTCGGAATCCGTTCCCCCACTCCCATTATGAGAGGTGTTGATGTTATGGCTTAAAAAATGCTGATTCTTTTTTGTGTGTGGATGGAGCTTAACTTGCAACAGTTTAAAGAATATATTTTTTGCCTTTTATTATGATAGGAAAGTATAGTATCAAGAAAGTTCGATGACCCGGGACTTGAACTCGGGTCGCCCCAAAGCTAAAAAAAAATATTGTGAGGGGACTGACCACTAGGCTATTGAGGTTAGTAACATGCCACAATTTAATAAATATTAGAACCTTATTGTGTAAGAAACATAGGGGGAACGGAATCCGACGGCAAAAAAACAGCTGTCGGAATCCGTTCCCCCACTCCCATTATGAGAGGTGTTGATGTAATGGCTTAAAAAAATGCTGATTCTTTTTTGTGTGTGGATGGAGCTTAACTTGCAACAGTTTAAAGAATATATTTTTTGCCTTTTATTATGATAGGAAAGTATCAAGAAAGTTCGATGACCCGGGACTTGAACTCGGGTCGCCCCAAAGCTAAAAAAAATATTGCCAGGGGACTGGCCACTAGGCTATTGAGGCTACTAACATGCTGCAATTTAATAAATATTAGAACCTTATTCTGTAAGAAACATAGGGGGAACGGAATCCGACGGCAAAAAAACAGCTGTCGGAATCCGTTCCCCCACTCCCATTATGAGAGGTGTTGATGTAATGGCTTAAAAAATGCTGATTCTTTTTTGTGTGTGGATGGAGCTTAACTTGCAACAGTTTAAAGAATATATTTTTTGCCTTTTATTATGATAGGAAAGTATCAAGAAAGTTCGATGACCCGGGACTTGAACTCGGGTCGCCCCAAAGCTAAAAAAAAATATTGTCAGGGGACTGACCACTAGGCTATTGAGGCTAATAATTTAACAAATATTAGAAACTTATTGTGTAAGAAACATAGGGGGAACGGAATCCGACGGCAAAAAAACAGCTGTCGGAATCCGTTCCCCCACTCCCATTATGAGAGGTGTTGATGTAATGACTTAAAAAATGCTGATTCTATTTTGTGTGTGGATGGAGCTTAACTTGCAACAGTTTAAAGAATATATTTTTTGCCTTTTATTATGATAGGAAAGTATAGTATCAAGAAAGTTCGATGACCCGGGACTTGAACTCGGGTCGCCCCAAAGCTAAAAAAAAATATTGTCAGGGGACTGACCACTAGGCTATTGAGGCTAGTAACATGCTACAATTTAATAAATATTAGAACCTTATTGTGTAAGAAACATAGGGGGAACGGAATCCGACGGCAAAAAAACAGCTGTCGGAATCCGTTCCCCCACTGCCATTATGAGAGGCGTTGATGTAATGGCTTAAAAAATGCTGATTCTTTTTTGTGTGTGGATGGAGCTTAACTTGCAACAGTTTAAAGAATATATTTTTTGCCTTTTATTATGATAGGAAAGTATCAAGAAAGTTCGATGACCCGGGACTTGAACTCGGGTCGCCCCAAAGCTAAAAAAAAAGTATTGTCAGGGGACTGACCACTAGGCTATTGAGGCTAGTAACATGCTGCAATTTAATAAATATTAGAACCTTATTCTGTAAGAAACATAGGGGGAACGGAATCCGACGGCAAAAAAACAGCTGTCGGAATCCGTTCCCCCACTCCCATTATGAGAGGTGTTGATGTAATGGCTTAAAAAATGCTGATTCTTTTTTGTGTGTGGATGGAGCTTAACTTGCAACAGTTTAAAGAATATATTTTTTGCCTTTTATTATGATAGGAAAGTATAGTATCAAGAAAGTTCGACGACCCTGGACTTGAACTCGGGTTGCCCCAAAGCTAAAAAAAAATATCATCAGGGGACTGACCACTAGGCTATAGAGGCTAGTAACATGCTACAATTTAATAAATATAAGAACCTTATTGTGTAAGAAACATAGGGGGAACGGAATCCGACGGCAAAAAAACAGCTGTCGGAATCCGTTCCCCCACTCCCATTATGAGAGGTGTTGATGTTATGGCTTAAAAAATGCTGATTCTTTTTTGTGTGTGGATGGAGCTTAACTTGCAACAGTTTAAAGAATATATTTTTTGCCTTTTATTATGATAGGAAAGTATAGTATCAAGAAAGTTCGATGACCCGGGACTTGAACTCGGGTCGCCCCAAAGCTAAAAAAAAATATTGTCAGGGGACTGACCACTAGGCTATTGAGGCTAGTAACATGCTACAATTTAATAAATATTAGAACCTTATTGTGTAAGAAACATAGGGGGAACGGAATCCGACGGCAAAAAAACAGCTGTCGGAATCCGTTCCCCCACTGCCATTATGAGAGGCGTTGATGTAATGGCTTAAAAAATGCTGATTCTTTTTTGTGTGTGGATGGAGCTTAACTTGCAACAGTTTAAAGAATATATTTTTTGCCTTTTATTATGATAGGAAAGTATCAAGAAAGTTCGATGACCCGGGACTTGAACTCGGGTCGCCCCAAAGCTAAAAAAAAGTATTGTCAGGGGACTGACCACTAGGCTATTGAGGCTAGTAACATGCTGCAATTTAATAAATATTAGAACCTTATTCTGTAAGAAACATAGGGGGAACGGAATCCGACGGCAAAAAAACAGCTGTCGGAATCCGTTCCCCCACTCCCATTATGAGAGGTGTTGATGTAATGGCTTAAAAAATGCTGATTCTTTTTTGTGTGTGGATGGAGCTTAACTTGCAACAGTTTAAAGAATATATTTTTTGCCTTTTATTATGATAGGAAAGTATCAAGAAAGTTCGACGACCCAGGACTTGAACTCGGGTCGCCCCAAAGCTAAAAAAAATATTGTCAGGGGACTGACCACTAGGCTATTGAGGCTAGTAACATGCTGCAATTTAATAAATATTAGAACCTTATTGTGTAAGAAACATAGGGGGAACGGAATCCGACGGCAAAAAAACAGCTGTCGGAATCCGTTCCCCCACTCCCATTATGAGAGGTGTTGATGTAATGGCTTAAAAAAATGCTGATTCTTTTTTGTGTGTGGATGGAGCTTAACTTGCAACAGTTTAAAGAATATATTTTTTGCCTTTTATTATGATAGGAAAGTATCAAGAAAGTTCGATGACCCGGGACTTGAACTCGGGTCGCCCCAAAGCTAAAAAAAAATATTGTCAGGGGACTGACCACTAGGCTATTGAGGCTAGTAACATGCTGCAATTTAATAAATATTAGAACCTTATTCTGTAAGAAACATAGGGGGAACGGAATCCGACGGCAAAAAAACAGCTGTCGGAATCCGTTCCCCCACTCCCATTATGAGAGGTGTTGATGTAATGGCTTAAAAAATGCTGATTCTATTTTGTGTGTGGATGGAGCTTAACTTGCAACAGTTTAAAGAATATATTTTTTGCCTTTTATTATGATAGGAAAGTATAGTATCAAGAAAGTTCGATGACCCGGGACTTGAACTCGGGTCGCCCCAAAGCTAAAAAAAAATATTGTCAGGGGACTGACCACTAGGCTATTGAGGCTAGTAACATGCTACAATTTAATAAATATTAGAACCTTATTGTGTAAGAAACATAGGGGGAACGGAATCCGACGGCAAAAAAACAGCTGTCGGAATCCGTTCCCCCACTGCCATTATGAGAGGCGTTGATGTAATGGCTTAAAAAATGCTGATTCTTTTTTGTGTGTGGATGGAGCTTAACTTGCAACAGTTTAAAGAATATATTTTTTGCCTTTTATTATGATAGGAAAGTATCAAGAAAGTTCGATGACCCGGGACTTGAACTCGGGTCGCCCCAAAGCTAAAAAAAAGTATTGTCAGGGGACTGACCACTAGGCTATTGAGGCTAGTAACATGCTGCAATTTAATAAATATTAGAACCTTATTCTGTAAGAAACATAGGGGGAACGGAATCCGACGGCAAAAAAACAGCTGTCGGAATCCGTTCCCCCACTCCCATTATGAGAGGTGTTGATGTAATGGCTTAAAAAAATGCTGATTCTTTTTTGTGTGTGGATGGAGCTTAACTTGCAACAGTTTAAAGAATATATTTTTTGCCTTTTATTATGATAGGAAAGTATAGTATCAAGAAAGTTCGACGACCCTGGACTTGAACTCGGGTTGCCCCAAAGCTAAAAAAAAATATCGTCAGGGGACTGACCACTAGGCTATAGAGGCTAGTAACATGCTACAATTTAATAAATATAAGAACCTTATTGTGTAAGAAACATAGGGGGAACGGAATCCGACGGCAAAAAAACAGCTGTCGGAATCCGTTCCCCCACTCCCATTATGAGAGGTGTTGATGTTATGGCTTAAAAAATGCTGATTCTTTTTTGTGTGTGGATGGAGCTTAACTTGCAACAGTTTAAAGAATATATTTTTTGCCTTTTATTATGATAGGAAAGTATAGTATCAAGAAAGTTCGATGACCCGGGACTTGAACTCGGGTCGCCCCAAAGCTAAAAAAAAATATTGTGAGGGGACTGACCACTAGGCTATTGAGGTTAGTAACATGCCACAATTTAATAAATATTAGAACCTTATTGTGTAAGAAACATAGGGGGAACGGAATCCGACGGCAAAAAAACAGCTGTCGGAATCCGTTCCCCCACTGCCATTATGAGAGGCGTTGATGTAATGGCTTAAAAAATGCTGATTCTTTTTTGTGTGTGGATGGAGCTTAACTTGCAACAGTTTAAAGAATATATTTTTTGCCTTTTATTATGATAGGAAAGTATCAAGAAAGTTCGATGACCCAGGACTTGAACTCGGGTCGCCCCAAAGCTAAAAAAAATATTGTCAGGGGACAGACCACTAGGCTATTGAGGTTAGTAACATGCTGCAATTTAATAAATATTAGAACCTTATTGTGTAAGAAACATAGGGGGAACGGAATCCGACGGCAAAAAAACAGCTGTCGGAATCCGTTCCCCCACTCCCATTATGAGAGGTGTTGATGTAATGGCTTAAAAAAATGCTGATTCTTTTTTGTGTGTGGATGGAGCTTAACTTGCAACAGTTTAAAGAATATATTTTTTGCCTTTTATTATGATAGGAAAGTATCAAGAAAGTTCGATGACCCGGGACTTGAACTCGGGTCGCCCCAAAGCTAAAAAAAAATATTGTCAGGTGACTGACCACTAGGCTATTGAGGCTAATAATTTAACAAATATTAGAAACTTATTGTGTAAGAAACATAGGGGGAACGGAATCCGACGGAAAAAAAACAGCTGTCGGAATCCGTTCCCCCACTCCCATTATGAGAGGTGTTGATGTAATGACTTAAAAAATGCTGATTCTATTTTGTGTGTGGATGGAGCTTAACTTGCAACAGTTTAAAGAATATATTTTTTGCCTTTTATTATGATAGGAAAGTATAGTATCAAGAAAGTTCGATGACCCGGGACTTGAACTCGGGTCGCCCCAAAGCTAAAAAAAAATATTGTCAGGGGACTGACCACTAGGCTATTGAGGCTAGTAACATGCTACAATTTAATAAATATTAGAACCTTATTGTGTAAGAAACATAGGGGGAACGGAATCCGACGGCAAAAAAACAGCTGTCGGAATCCATTCCCCCACTGCCATTATGAGAGGCGTTGATGTAATGGCTTAAAAAATGCTGATTCTTTTTTGTGTGGATGGAGCTTAACTTGCAACAATTTAAAGAATATATTTTTTGCCTTTTATTATGATAGGAAAGTATCAAGAAAGTTCGATGACCCGGGACTTGAACTCGGGTCGCCCCAAAGCTAAAAAAAAATATTGTCAGGGGACTGACCACTAGGCTATTGAGGCTAATAATTTAACAAATATTAGAAACTTATTGTGTAAGAAACATAGGGGGAACGGAATCCGACGGCAAAAAAACAGCTGTCGGAATCCGTTCCCCCACTCCCATTATGAGAGGTGTTGATGTAATGACTTAAAAAATGCTGATTCTATTTTGTGTGTGGATGGAGCTTAACTTGCAACAGTTTAAAGAATATATTTTTTGCCTTTTATTATGATAGGAAAGTATAGTATCAAGAAAGTTCGATGACCCGGGACTTGAACTCGGGTCGCCCCAAAGCTAAAAAAAAATATTGTCAGGGGACTGACCACTAGGCTATTGAGGCTAGTAACATGCTACAATTTAATAAATATTAGAACCTTATTGTGTAAGAAACATAGGGGGAACGGAATCCGACGGCAAAAAAACAGCTGTCGGAATCCGTTCCCCCACTGCCATTATGAGAGGCGTTGATGTAATGGCTTAAAAAATGCTGATTCTTTTTTGTGTGTGGATGGAGCTTAACTTGCAACAGTTTAAAGAATATATTTTTTGCCTTTTATTATGATAGGAAAGTATCAAGAAAGTTCGATGACCCGGGACTTGAACTCGGGTCGCCCCAAAGCTAAAAAAAAGTATTGTCAGGGGACTGACCACTAGGCTATTGAGGCTAGTAACATGCTGCAATTTAATAAATATTAGAACCTTATTCTGTAAGAAACATAGGGGGAACGGAATCCGACGGCAAAAAAACAGCTGTCGGAATCCGTTCCCCCACTCCCATTATGAGAGGTGTTGATGTAATGGCTTAAAAAATGCTGATTCTTTTTTGTGTGTGGATGGAGCTTAACTTGCAACAGTTTAAAGAATATATTTTTTGCCTTTTATTATGATAGGAAAGTATAGTATCAAGAAAGTTCGACGACCCTGGACTTGAACTCGGGTTGCCCCAAAGCTAAAAAAAAAAATCGTCAGGGGACTGACCACTAGGCTATTGAGGCTAGTAACATGCTGCAATTTAATAAATATTAGAACCTTATTCTGTAAGAAACATAGGGGGAACGGAATCCGACGGCAAAAAAACAGCTGTCGGAATCCGTTCCCCCACTCCCATTATGAGAGGTGTTGATGTTATGGCTTAAAAAATGCTGATTCTTTTTTGTGTGTGGATGGAGCTTAACTTGCAACAGTTTAAAGAATATATTTTTTGCCTTTTATTATGATAGGAAAGTATAGTATCAAGAAAGTTCGATGACCCGGGACTTGAACTCGGGTCGCCCCAAAGCTAAAAAAAAATATTGTGAGGGGACTGACCACTAGGCTATTGAGGTTAGTAACATGCCACAATTTAATAAATATTAGAACCTTATTGTGTAAGAAACATAGGGGGAACGGAATCCGACGGCAAAAAAACAGCTGTCGGAATCCGTTCCCCCACTCCCATTATGAGAGGCGTTGATGTAATGGCTTAAAAAATGCTGATTCTTTTTTGTGTGTGGATGGAGCTTAACTTGCAACAGTTTAAAGAATATATTTTTTGCCTTTTATTATGATAGGAAAGTATCAAGAAAGTTCGATGACCCAGGACTTGAACTCGGGTCGCCCCAAAGCTAAAAAAAATATTGTCAGGGGACTGACCACTAGGCTATTGAGGCTAGTAACATGCTGCAATTTAATAAATATTAGAACCTTATTGTGTAAGAAACATAGGGGGAACGGAATCCGACGGCAAAAAAACAGCTGTCGGAATCCGTTCCCCCACTCCCATTATGAGAGGTGTTGATGTAATGGCTTAAAAAAATGCTGATTCTTTTTTGTGTGTGGATGGAGCTTAACTTGCAACAGTTTAAAGAATATATTTTTTGCCTTTTATTATGATAGGAAAGTATCAAGAAAGTTCGATGACCCGGGACTTGAACTCGGGTCGCCCCAAAGCTAAAAAAAAATATTGTCAGGTGACTGACCACTAGGCTATTGAGGCTAATAATTTAACAAATATAAGAACCTTATTGTGTAAGAAACATAGGGGGAATGGAATCCGACGGCAAAAAAACAGCTGTCGGAATCCGTTCCCCCACTCCCATTATGAGAGGTGTTGATGTTATGGCTTAAAAAATGCTGATTCTTTTTTGTGTGTGGATGGAGCTTAACTTGCAACAGTTTAAAGAATATATTTTTTGCCTTTTATTATGATAGGAAAGTATAGTATCAAGAAAGTTCGATGACCCGGGACTTGAACTCGGGTCGCCCCAAAGCTAAAAAAAAATATTGTGAGGGGACTGACCACTAGGCTATTGAGGTTAGTAACATGCCACAATTTAATAAATATTAGAACCTTATTGTGTAAGAAACATAGGGGGAACGGAATCCGACGGCAAAAAAACAGCTGTCGGAATCCGTTCCCCCACTCCCATTATGAGAGGCGTTGATGTAATGGCTTAAAAAATGCTGATTCTTTTTTGTGTGTGGATGGAGCTTAACTTGCAACAGTTTAAAGAATATATTTTTTGCCTTTTATTATGATAGGAAAGTATCAAGAAAGTTCGATGACCCAGGACTTGAACTCGGGTCGCCCCAAAGCTAAAAAAAATATTGTCAGGGGACTGACCACTAGGCTATTGAGGCTAGTAACATGCTGCAATTTAATAAATATTAGAACCTTATTGTGTAAGAAACATAGGGGGAACGGAATCCGACGGCAAAAAAACAGCTGTCGGAATCCGTTCCCCCACTCCCATTATGAGAGGTGTTGATGTAATGGCTTAAAAAAATGCTGATTCTTTTTTGTGTGTGGATGGAGCTTAACTTGCAACAGTTTAAAGAATATATTTTTTGCCTTTTATTATGATAGGAAAGTATCAAGAAAGTTCGATGACCCGGGACTTGAACTCGGGTCGCCCCAAAGCTAAAAAAAAATATTGTCAGGTGACTGACCACTAGGCTATTGAGGCTAATAATTTAACAAATATTAGAAACTTATTGTGTAAGAAACATAGGGGGAACGGAATCCGACGGCAAAAAAACAGCTGTCGGAATCCGTTCCCCCACTCCCATTATGAGAGGTGTTGATGTAATGACTTAAAAAATGCTGATTCTATTTTGTGTGTGGATGGAGCTTAACTTGCAACAGTTTAAAGAATATATTTTTTGCCTTTTATTATGATAGGAAAGTATAGTATCAAGAAAGTTCGATGACCCGGGACTTGAACTCGGGTCGCCCCAAAGCTAAAAAAAAATATTGTCAGGGGACTGACCACTAGGCTATTGAGGCTAGTAACATGCTACAATTTAATAAATATTAGAACCTTATTGTGTAAGAAACATAGGGGGAACGGAATCCCACGGCAAAAAAACAGCTGTCGGAATCCGTTCCCCCACTGCCATTATGAGAGGCGTTGATGTAATGGCTTAAACAATGCTGATTCTTTTTTGTGTGGATGGAGCTTAACTTGCAACAATTTAAAGAATATATTTTTTGCCTTTTATTATGATAGGAAAGTATCAAGAAAGTTCGATGACCCGGGACTTGAACTCGGGTCGCCCCAAAGCTAAAAAAAAATATTGTCAGGGGACTGACCACTAGGCTATTGAGGCTAGTAACATGCTGCAATTTAATAAATATTAGAACCTTATTCTGTAAGAAACATAGGGGGAACGGAATCCGACGGCAAAAAAACAGCTGTCGGAATCCGTTCCCCCACTCCCATTATGAGAGGTGTTGATGTAATGGCTTAAAAAATGCTGATTCTTTTTTGTGTGTGGATGGAGCTTAACTTGCAACAGTTTAAAGAATATATTTTTTGCCTTTTATTATGATAGGAAAGTATAGTATCAAGAAAGTTCGACGACCCTGGACTTGAACTCGGGTTGCCCCAAAGCTAAAAAAAAATATTGTCAGAGGACTGACCACTAGGCTATAGAAGCTAGTAACATGCTACAATTTAATAAATATTAGAACCTTATTGTGTAAGAAACATAGGGGGAACGGAATCCGACGGCAAAAAAACAGCTGTATGAATCCGTTCCCCCACTCCCATTATGAGAGATGTTGATGTAATGACTTAAAAAATGCTGATTCTATTTTGTGTGTGGATGGAGCTTAACTTGCAACAGTTTAAAGAATATATTTTTTGCCTTTTATTATGATAGGAAAGTATCAAGAAAGTTCGATGACCCGGGACTTGAACTCGGGTCGCCCCAAAGCTAAAAAAAAATATTGTCAGGGGACTGACCACTAGGCTATTGAGGCTAATAACATGCTACAATTTAATAAATATTAGAACCTTATTGTGTAAGAAACATAGGGGGAACGGAATCCGACGGCAAAAAAACAGCTGTCGGAATCCGTTCCCCCACTCCCATTATGAGAGGTGTTGATGTAATGGCTTAAAAAATGCTGATTCTTTTTTGTGTGTGGATGGAGCTTAACTTGCAACAGTTTAAAGAATATATTTTTTGCCTTTTATTATGATAGGAAAGTATAGTATCAAGAAAGTTCGACGACCCTGGACTTGAACTCGGGTTGCCCCAAAGCTAAAAAAAAATATTGTCAGGGGACTGACCACTAGGCTATTGAGGCTAGTAACATGCTACAATTTAATAAATATTAGAACCTTATTGTGTAAGAAACATAGGGGGAACGGAATCCGACGGCAAAAAAACAGCTGTCGGAATCCGTTCCCCCACTCCCATTATGAGAGGTGTTGATGTAATGACTTAAAAAATGCTGATTCTTTTTTGTGTGTGGATGGAGCTTAACTTGCAACAGTTTAAAGAATATATTTTTTGCCTTTTATTATGATAGGAAAGTATCAAGAAAGTTCGATGACCCGGGACTTGAACTCGGGTCGCCCCAAAGCTAAAAAAAAATATTGTCAGGGGACTGACCAGTAGACTATTGAGGCTAGTAACATGCTACAATTTAATAAATATTAGAACCTTATTGTGTAAGAAACATAGGGGGAACGGAATCCGATGGCAAAAAAACAGCTGTCGGAATCTGTTCCCCCACTCCCATTATGAGAGGTGTTGATGTAATGGCTTAAAAAATGCTGATTCTTTTTTGTGTGTGGATGGAGCTTAACTTGCAACAGTTTAAAGAATATATTTTTTGCCTTTTATTATGATAGGAAAGTATAGTATCAAGAAAGTTCGACGACCCTGGACTTGAACTCGGGTTGCCCCAAAGCTAAAAAAAAATATCGTCAGGGGACTGACCACTAGGCTATAGAGGCTAGTAACATGCTATAATTTAATAAATATAAGAACCTTATTGTGTAAGAAACATAGGGGGAACGGAATCCGACGGCAAAAAAACAGCTGTCGGAATCCGTTCCCCCACTGCCATTATGAGAGGCGTTGATGTAATGGCTTAAAAAATGCTGATTCTTTTTTGTGTGTGGATGGAGCTTAACTTGCAACAGTTTAAAGAATATATTTTTTGCCTTTTATTATGATAGGAAAGTATCAAGAAAGTTCGATGACCCGGGACTTGAACTCGGGTCGCCCCAAAGCTAAAAAAAAATATTGTCAGGGGACTGACCACTAGGCTATTGAGGCTAGTAACATGCTGCAATTTAATAAATATTAGAACCTTATTCTGTAAGAAACATAGGGGGAACGGAATCCGACGGCAAAAAAACAGCTGTCGGAATCCGTTCCCCCACTCCCATTATGAGAGGCGTTGATGTAATGGCTTAAAAAATGCTGATTCTTTTTTGTGTGTGGATGGAGCTTAACTTGCAACAGTTTAAAGAATATATTTTTTGCCTTTTATTATGATAGGAAAGTATCAAGAAAGTTCGATGACCCGGGACTTGAACTCGGGTCGCCCCAAAGCTAAAAAAAAATATTGTCAGGTGACTGACCACTAGGCTATTGAGGCTAATAATTTAACAAATATTAGAAACTTATTGTGTAAGAAACATAGGGGGAACGGAATCCGACGGCAAAAAAACAGCTGTCGGAATCCGTTCCCCCACTCCCATTATGAGAGGTGTTGATGTAATGACTTAAAAAATGCTGATTCTATTTTGTGTGTGGATGGAGCTTAACTTGCAACAGTTTAAAGAATATATTTTTTGCCTTTTATTATGATAGGAAAGTATAGTATCAAGAAAGTTCGATGACCCGGGACTTGAACTCGGGTCGCCCCAAAGCTAAAAAAAAATATTGTCAGGGGACTGACCACTAGGCTATTGAGGCTAGTAACTTGCTACAATTTAATAAATATTAGAACCTTATTGTGTAAGAAACATAGGGGGAACGGAATCCCACGGCAAAAAAACAGCTGTCGGAATCCGTTCCCCCACTGCCATTATGAGAGGCGTTGATGTAATGGCTTAAAAAATGCTGATTCTTTTTTGTGTGGATGGAGCTTAACTTGCAACAATTTAAAGAATATATTTTTTGCCTTTTATTATGATAGGAAAGTATCAAGAAAGTTCGATGACCCGGGACTTGAACTCGGGTCGCCCCAAAGCTAAAAAAAAATATTGTCAGGGGACTGACCACTAGGCTATTGAGGCTAGTAACATGCTGCAATTTAATAAATATTAGAACCTTATTCTGTAAGAAACATAGGGGGAACGGAATCCGACGGCAAAAAAACAGCTGTCGGAATCCGTTCCCCCACTCCCATTATGAGAGGTGTTGATGTAATGGCTTAAAAAATGCTGATTCTTTTTTGTGTGTGGATGGAGCTTAACTTGCAACAGTTTAAAGAATATATTTTTTGCCTTTTATTATGATAGGAAAGTATAGTATCAAGAAAGTTCGACGACCCTGGACTTGAACTCGGGTTGCCCCAAAGCTAAAAAAAAATATTGTCAGAGGACTGACCACTAGGCTATAGAAGCTAGTAACATGCTACAATTTAATAAATATTAGAACCTTATTGTGTAAGAAACATAGGGGGAACGGAATCCGACGGCAAAAAAACAGCTGTCGGAATCCGTTCCCCCACTCCCATTATGAGAGATGTTGATGTAATGACTTAAAAAATGCTGATTCTATTTTGTGTGTGGATGGAGCTTAACTTGCAACAGTTTAAAGAATATATTTTTTGCCTTTTATTATGATAGGAAAGTATCAAGAAAGTTCGATGACCCGGGACTTGAACTCGGGTCGCCCCAAAGCTAAAAAAAAATATTGTCAGGGGACTGACCACTAGGCTATTGAGGCTAATAACATGCTACAATTTAATAAATATTAGAACCTTATTGTGTAAGAAACATAGGGGGAACGGAATCCGACGGCAAAAAAACAGCTGTCGGAATCCGTTCCCCCACTCCCATTATGAGAGGTGTTGATGTAATGGCTTAAAAAATGCTGATTCTTTTTTGTGTGTGGATGGAGCTTAACTTGCAACAGTTTAAAGAATATATTTTTTGCCTTTTATTATGATAGGAAAGTATAGTATCAAGAAAGTTCGACGACCCTGGACTTGAACTCGGGTTGCCCCAAAGCTAAAAAAAAATATTGTCAGGGGACTGACCACTAGGCTATTGAGGCTAGTAACATGCTACAATTTAATAAATATTAGAACCTTATTGTGTAAGAAACATAGGGGGAACGGAATCCGACGGCAAAAAAACAGCTGTCGGAATCCGTTCCCCCACTCCCATTATGAGAGGCGTTGATGTAATGGCTTAAAAAAATGCTGATTCTTTTTTGTGTGTGGATGGAGCTTAACTTGCAACAGTTTAAAGAATATATTTTTTGCCTTTTATTATGATAGGAAAGTATAGTATCAAGAAAGTTCGACGACCCTGGACTTGAAATCGGGTTGCCCCAAAGCTAAAAAAAAATATTGTCAGGGGACTGACCACTAGGCTATTGAGGCTAGTAACATGCTACAATTTAATAAATATTAGAACCTTATTGTGTAAGAAACATAGGGGGAACGGAATCCGACGGCAAAAAAACAGCTGTCGGAATCCGTTCCCCCACTCCCATTATGAGAGGTGTTGATGTAATGACTTAAAAAATGCTGATTCTTTTTTGTGTGTGGATGGAGCTTAACTTGCAACAGTTTAAAGAATATATTTTTTGCCTTTTATTATGATAGGAAAGTATCAAGAAAGTTCGATGACCCGGGACTTGAACTCGGGTCGCCCCAAAGCTAAAAAAAAATATTGTCAGGGGACTGACCAGTAGACTATTGAGGGTAGTAACATGCTACAATTTAATAAATATTAGAACCTTATTGTGTAAGAAACATAGGGGGAACGGAATCCGATGGCAAAAAAACAGCTGTCGGAATCTGTTCCCCCACTCCCATTATGAGAGGTGTTGATGTAATGGCTTAAAAAATGCTGATTCTTTTTTGTGTGTGGATGGAGCTTAACTTGCAACAGTTTAAAGAATATATTTTTTGCCTTTTATTATGATAGGAAAGTATAGTATCAAGAAAGTTCGACGACCCTGGACTTGAACTCGGGTTGCCCCAAAGCTAAAAAAAAATATCGTCAGGGGACTGACCACTAGGCTATAGAGGCTAGTAACATGCTATAATTTAATAAATATAAGAACCTTATTGTGTAAGAAACATAGGGGGAACGGAATCCGACGGCAAAAAAACAGCTGTCGGAATCCGTTCCCCCACTCCCATTATGAGAGGTGTTGATGTAATGGCTTAAAAAATGCTGATTCTTTTTTGTGTGTGGATGGAGCTTAACTTGCAACAATTTAAAGAATATATTTTTTGCCTTTTATTATGATAGGAAAGTATCAAGAAAGTTCGATGACCCAGGACTTGAACTCGGGTCGCCCCAAAGCTAAAAAAAAATATTGTCAGGGGACTGACCACTAGGCTATTGAGGCTAGTAACATGCTGCAATTTAATAAATATTAGAACCTTATTCTGTAAGAAACATAGGGGGAACGGAATCCGACGGCAAAAAAACAGCTGTCGGAATCCGTTCCCCCACTCCCATTATGAGAGGTGTTGATGTAATGGCTTAAAAAATGCTGATTCTTTTTTGTGTGTGGATGGAGCTTAACTTGCAACAGTTTAAAGAATATATTTTTTGCCTTTTATTATGATAGGAAAGTATAGTATCAAGAAAGTTCGACGACCCTGGACTTGAACTCGGGTTGCCCCAAAGCTAAAAAAAAATATTGTCAGAGGACTGACCACTAGGCTATAGAAGCTAGTAACATGCTACAATTTAATAAATATTAGAACCTTATTGTGTAAGAAACATAGGGGGAACGGAATCCGACGGCAAAAAAACAGCTGTCGGAATCCGTTCCCCCACTCCCATTATGAGAGATGTTGATGTAATGACTTAAAAAATGCTGATTCTATTTTGTGTGTGGATGGAGCTTAACTTGCAACAGTTTAAAGAATATATTTTTTGCCTTTTATTATGATAGGAAAGTATCAAGAAAGTTCGATGACCCGGGACTTGAACTCGGGTCGCCCCAAAGCTAAAAAAAAATATTGTCAGGGGACTGACCACTAGGCTATTGAGGCTAATAACATGCTACAATTTAATAAATATTAGAACCTTATTGTGTAAGAAACATAGGGGGAACGGAATCCGACGGCAAAAAAACAGCTGTCGGAATCCGTTCCCCCACTCCCATTATGAGAGGTGTTGATGTAATGGCTTAAAAAATGCTGATTCTTTTTTGTGTGTGGATGGAGCTTAACTTGCAACAGTTTAAAGAATATATTTTTTGCCTTTTATTATGATAGGAAAGTATAGTATCAAGAAAGTTCGACGACCCTGGACTTGAACTCGGGTTGCCCCAAAGCTAAAAAAAAATATTGTCAGGGGACTGACCACTAGGCTATTGAGGCTAGTAACAGGCTACAATTTAATAAATATTAGAACCTTATTGTGTAAGAAACATAGGGGGAACGGAATCCGACGGCAAAAAAACAGCTGTCGGAATCCGTTCCCCCACTCCCATTATGAGAGGCGTTGATGTAATGGCTTAAAAAAATGCTGATTCTTTTTTGTGTGTGGATGGAGCTTAACTTGCAACAGTTTAAAGAATATATTTTTTGCCTTTTATTATGATAGGAAAGTATCAAGAAAGTTCGATGACCCGGGACTTGAACTCGGGTCGCCCCAAAGCTAAAAAAAAATATTGTCAGGGGACTGACCAGTAGACTATTGAGGCTAGTAACATGCTACAATTTAATAAATATTAGAACCTTATTGTGTAAGAAACATAGGGGGAACGGAATCCGATGGCAAAAAAACAGCTGTCGGAATCTGTTCCCCCACTCCCATTATGAGAGGTGTTGATGTAATGGCTTAAAAAATGCTGATTCTTTTTTGTGTGTGGATGGAGCTTAACTTGCAACAGTTTAAAGAATATATTTTTTGCCTTTTATTATGATAGGAAAGTATAGTATCAAGAAAGTTCGACGACCCTGGACTTGAACTCGGGTTGCCCCAAAGCTAAAAAAAAATATCGTCAGGGGACTGACCACTAGGCTATAGAGGCTAGTAACATGGTATAATTTAATAAATATAAGAACCTTATTGTGTAAGAAACATAGGGGGAACGGAATCCGACGGCAAAAAAACAGCTGTCGGAATCCGTTCCCCCACTCCCATTATGAGAGGTGTTGATGTAATGGCTTAAAAAATGCTGATTCTTTTTTGTGTGTGGATGGAGCTTAACTTGCAACAGTTTAAAGAATATATTTTTTGCCTTTTATTATGATAGGAAAGTATAGTATCAAGAAAGTTCGATGACCCGGGACTTGAACTCGGGTCGCCCCAAAGCTAAAAAAAAATATTGTGAGGGGACTGACCACTAAGCTATTGAGGCTAGTAACATGCCACAATTTAATAAATATTAGAACCTTATTGTGTAAGAAACATAGGGGGAACGGAATCCGACGGCAAAAAAACAGCTGTCGGAATCCGTTCCCCCACTCCCATTATGAGAGGCGTTGATGTAATGGCTTAAAAAATGCTGATTCTTTTTTGTGTGTGGATGGAGCTTAACTTGCAACAGTTTAAAGAATATATTTTTTGCCTTTTATTATGATAGGAAAGTATCAAGAAAGTTCGATGACCCAGGACTTCAACTCGGGTCGCCCCAAAGCTAAAAAAAAATATTGTCAGGGGACTGACCACTAGGCTATTGAGGCTAGTAACATGCTGCAATTTAATAAATATTAGAACCTTATTCTGTAAGAAACATAGGGGGAACGGAATCCGACGGCAAAAAAACAGCTGTCGGAATCCGTTCCCCCACTCCCATTATGAGAGGTGTTGATGTAATGGCTTAAAAAATGCTGATTCTTTTTTGTGTGTGGATGGAGCTTAACTTGCAACAGTTTAAAGAATATATTTTTTGCCTTTTATTATGATAGGAAAGTATCAAGAAAGTTCGATGACCCGGGACTTGAACTCAGGTCGCCCCAAAGCTAAAAAATAATATTGTCAGGGGACTGACCACTAGGCTATTGAGGCTAATAATTTAACAAATATTAGAAACTTATTGTGTAAGAAACATAGGGGGAACGGAATCCGACGGCAAAAAAACAGCTGTCGGAATCCGTTCCCCCACTCCCATTATGAGAGGTGTTGATGTAATGACTTAAAAAATGCTGATTCTATTTTGTGTGTGGATGGAGCTTAACTTGCAACAGTTTAAAGAATATATTTTTTGCCTTTTATTATGATAGGAAAGTATAGTATCAAGAAAGTTCGATGACCCGGGACTTGAACTCGGGTCGCCCCAAAGCTAAAAAAAAATATTGTGAGGGGACTGACCACTAGGCTATTGAGGCTAGTAACATGCCACAATTTAATAAATTTTAGAACCTTATTGTGTAAGAAACATATGGGGAACGGAATCCGACGGCAAAAAAAACAGCTGTCGGAATCCGTTCCCCCACTCCCATTATGAGAGGTGTTGATGTAATGGCTTAAAAAATGCTGATTCTTTTTTGTGTGTGGATGGAGCTTAACTTGCAACAGTTTAAAGAATATATTTTTTGCCTTTTATTATGATAGGAAAGTATAGTATCAAGAAAGTTCGACGACCCTGGACTTGAAATCGGGTTGCCCCAAAGCTAAAAAAAAATATTGTCAGGGGACTGACCACTAGGCTATTGAGGCTATAGTTTAACAAATATTAGAAACTTATTGTGTAAGAAACATAGGGGGAACGGAATCCGACGGCAAAAAAACAGCTGTCGGAATCCGTTCCCCCACTGCCATTATGAGAGGCGTTGATGTAATGGCTTAAAAAATGCTGATTCTTTTTTGTGTGTGGATGGAGCTTAACTTGCAACAGTTTAAAGAATATATTTTTTGCCTTTTATTATGATAGGAAAGTATCAAGAAAGTTCGATGACCCGGGACTTGAACTCGGGTCGCCCCAAAGCTAAAAAAAAATATTGTCAGGGGACTGACCACTAGGCTATTGAGGCTAATAATTTAATAAATATTAGAAACTTATTGTGTAAGAAACATAGGGGGAACGGAATCCGACGGCAAAAAAACAGCTGTCGGAATCCGTTCCCCCACTTATGAGAGGTGTTGATGTAATGACTTAAAAAATGCTGATTCTATTTTGTGTGTGGATGGAGCTTAACTTGCAACAGTTTAAAGAATATATTTTTTGCCTTTTATTATGATAGGAAAGTATCAAGAAAGTTCGATGACCCGGGACTTGAACTCGGGTCGCCCCAAAGCTAAAAAAAAATATTGTCAGGGGACTGACCACTAGGCTATTGAGGCTAGTAACATGCTACAATTTAATAAATATTAGAACCTTATTGTGTAAGAAACATAGGGGGAACGGAATCCGACGGCAAAAAAACAGCTGTCGGAATCCGTTCCCCCACTTATGAGAGGTGTTGATGTAATGACTTAAAAAATGCTGATTCTATTTTGTGTGTGGATGGAGCTTAACTTGCAACAGTTTAAAGAATATATTTTTTGCCTTTTATTATGATAGGAAAGTATCAAGAAAGTTCGATGACCCAGGACTTGAACTCGGGTCGCCCCAAAGCTAAAAAAAAATATTGTCAGGGGACTTACCACTAGGCTATTGAGGCTAGTAACATGCTGCAATTTAATAAATATTAGAACCTTATTCTGTAAGAAACATAGGGGGAACGGAATCCGACGGCAAAAAAACAGCTGTCGGAATCCGTTCCCCCACTCCCATTATGAGAGGTGTTGATGTAATGGCTTAAAAAATGCTGATTCTTTTTTGTGTGTGGATGGAGCTTAACTTGCAACAGTTTAAAGAATATATTTTTTGCCTTTTATTATGATAGGAAAGTATCAAGAAAGTTCGATGACCCGGGACTTGAACTCGGGTCGCCCCATAGCTAAAAAAAAATATTGTCAGGGGACTGACCACTAGGCTATTGAGGCTAGTAACATGCTACAATTTAATAAATATTAGAACCTTATTCTGTAAGAAACATAGGGGGAACGGAATCCGACGGCAAAAAAACAGCTGTCGGAATCCGTTCCCCCACTCCCATTATGAGAGATGTTGATGTAATGGCTTAAAAAATGCTGATTCTTTTTTGTGTGTGGATGGAGCTAAACTTGCAACAGTTTAAATAATATATTTTTTGCCTTTTATTATGATAGGAAAGTATCAAGAAAGTTCGATGACCCGGGACTTGAACTCGGGTCGCCCCAAAGCTAAAAAAAAATATTGTCAGGGGACTGACCACTAGGCTATTGAGACTAGTAACATGCCACAATTTAATAAATATTAGAACCTTATTGTGTAAGAAACATAGGGGGAACGGAATCCGACGGCAAAAAAAACAGCTGTCGGAATCCGTTCCCCCACTGCCATTATGAGAGGCGTTGATGTAATGGCTTAAAAAATGCTGATTCTTTTTTGTGTGTGGATGGAGCTTAACTTGCAACAGTTTAAAGAATATATTTTTTGCCTTTTATTATGATAGGAAAGTATCAAGAAAGTTCGATGACCCGGGACTTGAACTCGGGTCGCCCCAAAGCTAAAAAAAAATATTGTCAGGGGACTGACCACTAGGCTATTGAGGCTAGTAACATGCCACAATTTAATAAATATTAGAACCTTATTGTGTAAGAAACATAGGGGGAACGGAATCCGACGGCAAAAAAAACAGCTGTCGGAATCCGTTCCCCCACTGCCATTATGAGAGGCGTTGATGTAATGGCTTAAAAAATGCTGATTCTTTTTTGTGTGTGGATGGAGCTTAACTTGCAACAGTTTAAAGAATATATTTTTTGCCTTTTATTATGATAGGAAAGTATCAAGAAAGTTCGATGACCCGGGACTTGAACTCGGGTCGCCCCAAAGCTAAAAAAAAATATTGTCAGGGGACTGACCACTAGGCTATTGAGGCTAGTAACATGCTGCAATTTAATAAATATTAGAACCTTATTCTGTAAGAAACATAGGGGGAACGGAATCCGACGGCAAAAAAACAGCTGTCGGAATCCGTTCCCCCACTCCCATTATGAGAGGTGTTGATGTAATGGCTTAAAAAATGCTGATTCTTTTTTGTGTGTGGATGGAGCTTAACTTGCAACAGTTTAAAGAATATATTTTTTGCCTTTTATTATGATAGGAAAGTATCAAGAAAGTTCGATGACCCGGGACTTGAACTCGGGTCGCCCCAAAGCTAAAAAAAAATATTGTCAGGGGACTGACCACTAGGCTATTGAGGCTAGTAACATGCCACAATTTAATAAATATTAGAACCTTATTGTGTAAGAAACATAGGGGGAACGGAATCCGACGGCAAAAAAACAGCTGTCGGAATCCGTTCCCCCACTCCCATTATGAGAGGTGTTGATGTAATGGCTTAAAAAATGCTGATTCTTTTTTGTGTGTGGATGGAGCTTAACTTGCAACAGTTTAAAGAATATATTTTTTGCCTTTTATTATGATAGGAAAGTATAGTATCAAGAAAGTTCGACGACCCTGGACTTGAAATCGGGTTGCCCCAAAGCTAAAAAAAAATATTGTCAGGGGACTGACCACTAGGCTATTGAGGCTAGTAACATGCTACAATTTAATAAATATTAGAACCTTATTGTGTAAGAAACATAGGGGGAACGGAATCCGACGGCAAAAAAACAGCTGTCGGAATCCGTTCCCCCACTCCCATTATGAGAGGTGTTGATGTAATGACTTAAAAAATGCTGATTCTTTTTTGTGTGTGGATGGAGCTTAACTTGCAACAGTTTAAAGAATATATTTTTTGCCTTTTATTATGATAGGAAAGTATCAAGAAAGTTCGATGACCCGGGACTTGAACTCGGGTCGCCCCAAAGCTAAAAAAAAATATTGTCAGGGGACTGACCAGTAGACTATTGAGGCTAGTAACATGCTACAATTTAATAAATATTAGAACCTTATTGTGTAAGAAACATAGGGGGAACGGAATCCGATGGCAAAAAAACAGCTGTCGGAATCTGTTCCCCCACTCCCATTATGAGAGGTGTTGATGTAATGGCTTAAAAAATGCTGATTCTTTTTTGTGTGTGGATGGAGCTTAACTTGCAACAGTTTAAAGAATATATTTTTTGCCTTTTATTATGATAGGAAAGTATCAAGAAAGTTCGATGACCCGGGACTTGAACTCAGGTCGCCCCAAAGCTAAAAAAAAATGTTGTCAGGGGACTGACCACTAGGCTATTGAGGCTAACAAAATGCTACAATTTAATAAATATTAGAACCTTATTGTGTAAGAAACATAGGGGGAACGGAATCCGACGGCAAATAGTTCAGCTGTCGAAATCCATTCCCCCACTCCCATTATAAGAGGTGTTGATGTAATGGCTTAAAAAATGCTGATTCTATTTTGTGTGTGGATGGAGCTTAACTTGCATCAGTTTAAAGAATATATTTTTTGCCTTTTATTATGATAGGAAAGTATAGTATCAAGAAAGTTCGACGACCCTGGACTTGAACTCGGGTTGCCCAAAGCTAAAAAAAAATATTGTCAGGGTACTGACAACTAGGCTATTGAGTCTAGTATCTTTCTTCAATTTGATAAATATTAGAACCGCATTGTGTAAGAAACATAGGGGGAACGGAATCCGACGGCAAAAATACAGCTGTCAAAATCCGTTCCCCCACCCCAATGATGAGAGATGTTTATGTATCGGCTTAAAATATGCTTATTCTATTCTGTGTGTGGATGGAGCTTAAACAGCATCAATTTGATAAATATCAGAACCTCAGTGTGTAAGAAACACAGGGGGAACAGAATCTGACGGCAAAAAAAACAGCTGTCGGAATCCGTTCCCCCACTCCCATTATGAGAGGTGTTGATGTAATGACTTAAAAAATGCTGATTCTTTTTTGTGTGTGGATGGAGCTTAACTTGCATCAGTTTAAAGAATATATTTTTTTGCCTTTTATTATGATAGGACAGTATAGTATCAAGAAAGTTTGACAAACTGGGACTTGAACTCGGGTCGCAATAAGCTGAAATTCAACAATTGCCAGAATAAAGTGCACTGACCACTAGGCTATTGGATCAAGTTATTAATTGCAATGTGATAAATATTAGAACCGCATTTGGTAAGAAACATAGGAGGAACAGAATCCGACGGCAATTAGTTCAGCTGTCGAAATCCGTTCCCCCACCCCAATGATGAGAGATGTTTAGTATGCTTAATAATATTTATCAAGTATTAAATGTTTATCTACTTACAATTTACCAGGCATTCGTTAACATCCTTCTGTTGAACGGTATCTTTAATCATTTTGACATTGATGAGCTAGACCGATGAACTTAGTCATCCTAACAACAAACAGAGCGGTGCGTGATGGAGTGCATCAGAGTAGCATCAAGAATATCAAATACATTGCAGTGAATCTCATATTTGACATTGCCAATAATAATGACAGGTTTGCGAACGTGCAGAACTCGGTGAGCTCGCGCAAAAACACATTCAGCACAGCGAGTCATTTAAACGCCTCTGATTGGCCGGTGCGTTCAACAGATATGTATGTGATTGGCTACAATGCTCAACGCTGCAAAAGCAAAGTACCATTGATGCAAAGGGAAAAATATAAATAAAACTGTAATATGTAGGCTACTTTTCGTGATTAGGTCACTGCTGCTGTAATCTTGTTCTCGTTTGTTTTTCTGATTAATTGTTTTGATCTATGAGAATGACAAGGTAACAATATTCGGGGCTTTGCTGAAAACATGTAATGCAGTTTTCATAATGCCGTCAAATGTTAGTATTTTGACAGTCATTGTGCTATGATTGACTGTATGTATGTCAATATTTTTTCTTCTAAATATCAAATGAGTTAAATGAGTTTCTCTAAGCTTATGAGATTTTAATTTGTTATAGAAGTTACCAGTTAATTACTGAAATAGTCTTTTCATGTATTCTTTAATGTCTGTATTTGATATCTGAGGAGCCCATGTCAGGAATGCAGTAACAGTGCTTGCTCATTTAGCCCGGCTTCCAGAAATGAAATATGGACTCGTTTTGTGTTTGAGAAAGGTCTTCAACATGTGTCATTACATACATCTGCTTTTCTAGGTTACCCTGACACAGGGGTCACAGGGGTCATTGTAATCTATAGTTTGACTGACCATTTTTTAGTTAAAGCGTTTACTTTCCTGCTAGATTAAAGTGTCCTCGCACTGAGAGAAAGAACATGTTATCTTGATGTTTTGAGAAGACTCTCCTGTTAGAGTCCGACCAAATCCAATCTTGAAGAAGATGTGTGTGTGTCTGTGTTTGTGTTAGTATTCTTGGTTACAGGTTAAGGAACAAGTGGCGTTATTGGAGATTGACTGTCTTGTTTTCTTCGACATGTTGACACCTACCCTTATGAAAAGAAAATATGTTTCCCTATATATGAATGATCACTGATCAGTATATTAAATGGTTTAACAGTATATTTGAAAATATACAGAATAATATATTGTGTTAATATATTGAATTCCCATTCCCATATATTTTTGTTCTGTAAGGTTAGACACAGTCTTGTGACCTCGGAGGGCAACTCAGGTCCTGCTATCAGCCATACATAGAGATGTGCTATCAGTCCATGTGTGGAAATTTACTACGTTTATCTATTTCTTATATTTCTTAGCCAGTCAGAATCATTTAACCTGAAGCAAGGACGTATACGTAGACCCTGGTGTAGGGTGTAACTGAACTGTAAGCTGAGCGGCCTTCGAACTCCTGTGAGTCTTGAAGCTGATGAAACTGCAAACTATCTTCACTATTTTCTTACTCTTGTCTTAAATTTTTCTGCACTTCTAACTCCCTTTCTTATTTAATCATATCTGGTCCTTGGGTCTTTAACTGTAAATTCCCTAAAAAAGAGTTTTAGCATTTTGAAATGTAGAGTTTGTATTTATCTAACAAAATGTGTTTTTTGGGCAGTCAGCAGCAGCGGTTCCTCAAGAGGAAAATGGGTTACTAAACACACTGAATTATATTTTTTTGATGCAGAAAGTTGTGTGTGATGGGCAGGTTTAGGGGTCGGGTTAGTGTAACGGGACAGAATATACAGATTGTCCAGTATAAAAACCTTTACACCTATGGAGAATCCCCAGAAAGATAGCGAACCAGATGTGTGTGTGCGTGCGCACGCAAGTGTGTATCTTCTGCATTTCAGATTATGCAGTCATCATGAGCTTCTCTTCACGTACAGTCAGTCACGTTTCTGTGTTTAATATTTATATATCCTATGTTTTCAATTAATCTCAATGAATCTCTTAATCAGATTCTTCAGATTGATGTTAATATAACATATTTTATGCCCTGGCTGCCTTTAATGCTGTACTAAGCACTGACATCTATTTTTAATAAAACATTTTTATAAATGTATGATCTGCCTTTTGAGAATTTCTAATAGAGCGAAGATGTTTTAGATGTTTTAAGACAAAACTACACATATAGATGTGTCAAAGTGTGGTTTTAAGGCATTTAAGACAAACTGCACATTTACTACATTCTTGCAGGTTTATTAAGATCTTCTTTACAGTTAGGAAGATTAAAGGAAAAGAAGAAAGGGATGATGATGTTCATGCGGCTGCTGAAGCTTCACGCCGTTTTAGATTGCCTTTGGTGTTCAGCTTTGCCAGTCCTTTAAAAAATCCAACCATGGTTCCCATCTACACAAATATAATAAGAGCATTATTTATCAGAATGTATTTTTTAATTATTGATTTTTACCCGTACTCTATATGCCATACCTGATTGCAGTAGGATTCACCATATCGAACCATTGTGGCAATATGTTCACAATTCCCTTTTATAAGATCATATTTTTTACACTTTTCGCTACTCATTAGATATTCAATGGTTTTTATCATGTCGGCCTTGCTCTGTGGTTTCTGTTCTCCGTCTAAATAATTGTTCACTTTAAAAGGACCTTCTTTTTTATCGAATCGGCAGCCGGGTGGATCCCCTGTTGAAAAGTGATGCAATGTTAAAAGCTTAATGAATGTAAAGTGGGTATGACAGTCTTCAAAAGATTTTGTAATAAATTTGAAAGACATGATGTCATACTTAACATCTCAAAAATGTTCTGATCTTCCTCCTTTCCCTTCACAGTCTCACCACCAACATATACAGCATAGTGACTATAAACCGGTTTTGATTCGCTTTTATATTCCAGCAGGTCCCCAAAATGATACTGTGAATAAAATAAAAATTATATATATATATATATATATATATATATATATATATATATATATATATAATTCTTTATATATATAAATAAATCACATAACTGCACTGATAACCCATACATATAGGAAGTAAATGTGTAAAAATGTGTTGTGTATAAAATGTGTAAATCTTGTATCCTCACATCAGCTTTAACAACATGCACAGAGAAGCACAGCTGGAGAAACACAGTGATCAAAACAAACTTCCTGCTCAACATCTTCATCTTTCATAGGCTCCTATGAAAAAGAAACTCATTGAGACATGTTTACTGTGCTCTAGATATGTTTGACACGATTATGGCAAAGATCTTCAAAAGAGATGCAAATACATCAGTGTTGTGCAATAGCTGATATTTTGGATATGGATATTTAGATTGTGTTCCCTATCAGTGCTCCTGATCAAGTTACCCATTTCACCAAACTAAGATCAATGCTTTCAAAACAATTCATTAAATTCTTTAGCACACAAACTAATATCAAAACTATTACAGTTATCTCTATTCTTATGACAGATTTAGCTATAGACACACACAGGTAAATTATTGGACTGAAAACAAAGATTTTTATTCCAGTTTATTCAAGATTTTTATATGAATTATATAAAGTTAAAAGTCCACACACATAGCTGCCATTGTATTCGTCAAGCCTCTTATTTCTAAGAAAAATTGATTCCATCACAAAATATTATTTAAATTCAAGTTCAATATTGCTTTGAATGTAGAATGTTTTTTAACAATAATAAAAAAAAAATAATAATAATTTTAAATATAAAATATGTAAACAACAACACAAAATAGTCTGTTCTTAAAATGTGTGCTAAATTGTCCACTAAAAAAGATCAAGTTCAAAACAGAAGCAAGACATAATTTTACATTGAATGCTAAGCTATTTAATTATATAACGTAATCCATAATTGAAGTATGTATCAAAAAAGTACTTAGCCGTGAAAGAAAGAAGGCTTTACCTGGGTTGATGATCATGTAGTGAGGGCTGCGAGAGACGGACGTTAAATAGTCTTTATCTTCCCATCAGAACCATCATTCCTGATTTACTTATCATTTGAATAGACCCTGTAAGGAAACATTCACTTGCGAGTCGTATCGCAATATGCCTTGATGGCCGTTAGAATGAGTGACAAAGGAGAGCAGAGCCTCAGATGATCCAGACAAACTGATAGGCTTCCATCCAGTCTTAATTTATCACCAGTCATCAAATATTGTTATTGTATTTGCAATGAAAATGTTCAGATGTTAAAAAGGGTCTGCAGGCAAATTTGCACAGATGCAATCTTTACATTTACATTTACTGATTTAGCAGACATTATTCAAAGTGACTCACAAATGAACCTTGCTATAGTGTAAGTGAGCCATCCTAAAGAGAGTAATATGAGAACTGCTCCAATACAATAATATAAAATTGCTTAGAAAGTATAAGACCTTTCTAATCTTTACATATAATAGATTATTATATGCATTTTAAGATTCCATTTTAATAGTAAATAGGCTACAAATATAGCTGCAAGCGGCAATCATCAGGATCCAAGTACAAATGGTTTGTGTATACGATAGTTATACAATGCACGTCCCTTTATACAAGTCTTTAAGTGTCTCTTTATAGAAGTATATAAACTATATTAAAATAGGCAAATAATATTGTCTCTTTCCTTCAATTTGACTGCAATAGATTCAGTCATGTCTGGAAACTTGACAAATATGTTTTCAGTATCATTAGAAGAATATATAAAAATTAAGACAAAATTAATTATCTACAGGTATTTTGGAGATTTTTTTTATTTATTTTTTTGCAAGCTGATTATATTGGGCTTTATTAAACTTTGTAAAACTATAATGAATTTATATGCATGTTTTTATTACTACAAAGTCAATCTATTGAAGCATTTACACAGACTTTAAGCCATGAGATCGAAAAGGATTTGTTATCCCACAATCAACAGATGTTGCATCTTGCACAACACTAAAGGATAAGATATGGAGAATTAACACAAACACACACAATTTAAACTTAAGCCTATATTAATGATCTGATTAAATGTAAACGCTCCACTGATCTGAGATGGCTCCTGGCTGAAAGCAGATGTACTGCGGATCCTTCAGTACAGTCGGGAAGATGTGCTGCTTCCCTCAGGAAAATCCTGGCCACCGATTGTTTTGAGCTTGGAGAAGAGTGCACACAATGTACACAGTGAACCTGTGAGTAAGGAGGACTTGAATATTTAAAAAAAAAAAAAGTGAGTAAAAGAGACCTTTACTATCAAGTGATGACTATAATTAACTAAACAAAAGATAAAAGGGCTATTCAGTAAAATCTATACTTGTATACATGTATAAGTTTATTTAACATTTATTTAGTTGCCTTAGCTTGATTCAGTTTAGTTGATTAGAGTATAAAACATTTAGTAACTCCACCCTTATTTAATGCTACTTTAAATTCAATTATTAATTGATTATTTTATTTATTTATTTATTGTTATTATTAAATGATAAACGTGGTATAAAGACGAGATATAAAATTTGGCTGAGATGTTTTTATTTAAAAGTCATAAAAACAGGATCAACTTACAAATAAGGAATACAAGCAATTCACCTTAAAGAAGCAAGAAGCATGAAAAGTCATAAAAACACAAAGATTTAAACAATGTCAGAATAGTACAAGCTAGAAGTGCTTTTGTTTGCAACAGTGGGCACTGTATGTCAGTTGGTCATTAAATATTTTTGGCGGATCAGGATGAAAATATTGTTGATGGGTCAATATAGGATGGTGAAATTACGCTGATCATCGGAGCGGCTGAGAAGACGAGAAGTTTAAGGTGATGATCTTTCATCCGTGCAGTGACCGTCAGATCGTCTGCCTGAAATAAAAAGTAAAGCTGTTTGTCACCAGCATAGCAATGGTAGGAGAAACCGTGTGCCTGTATAATATATCCCAGCGATGTATACTGTATATGCAGAAGAAGAGGAGGGATCCAAGCACTAACTTTTCCAGTTTATCTGCGACTAGACAGTATATAAACGGCGACTAGTTGATGTGCTTTGAATTCCTGCCCTCCCCAAGAAACATTGAAAGACCTGTGAGGTTTACAGTGCAGTTCCCATGATGCACAGCAATGAGAGGATGGACAAAAGGATCTGATGACTGAACATATTTCATTAAACATTATAATATACACATTCAATACATTTTTAGCAAACATAGATCCAAATAAAGCAAGAGAATCTGCCGTTGTTAGTACAAATCGGGTCCTCCCTCGAAGTCAAGTCTCCACAAACTGTCAGTTAATGACTATTCTAAGTAGCCTATACAAATAAATTGTATTAATTTAGAATACGCATGTAGCTTACTATACAATGTATACGAAAACAAATGAGTGCATTAATTCACTATTAATTAATTAATTAATATCCTATTTAGCAGATGTGGAAAGTAACAAAGTACAGTAAATTTACTTGAGTTAAGTACACTTTTTGATTATCTGTACATAATGTTTTTATAGAAACTTGTTACTTTAACTTCACTACATCTGAAAGACAAATATCTTACTTTTTACACCACTACAATTCTGTCAATGTGCCTGAGTAGAAAGTAGTAACGTCAGTCGGGGGATCATATTATGGAAGCAGATCAGTATCAATAATAATTTACGCAAAAAAAAACATGATTCACACATGCGTAGACAACTTCACATGCACGATATATATATATATATATATATATATTCAAAAAGAAACTCACAGTTGCAAAAGAAAATTATATATTCATAAAATACATTTCCCAAATGCAAAACACAATTCGTAGATATACAACTGTGCACAAAAACCTTTGAATGTTTAAAATGTACGAGTTTATCCTTTTAGTATTGATGGATTTTCATGTCCTGTTCACCACAATAACGTGCATATAGAAGACACCTGTTTTGTTTTAAGCTGCACACATTATGTAGTTTTATTGTTTCAGATTTCCGAGACAGATGATGTGTGAAGTTGCAGACAACCAATACTGTGATCTTACCATTCCTACTGTAAATCTTTCAAAACAGTCATGTTGCAAGCCATCCATTTTGACAGCTGTTTCAACAAGAGGTTGAAAGTGATGCATGGTCACTGTATTCATTTGTCTCCTGCGGACTATATGAACACGCTCTAGGAATAAAGCCCTGCTATGCATGCATTATTCAATTCTTGTTTTATGTATAAGTCAGAAATAAAAGATTCAAAGACATAGTTAGATTTGATGTATACGTTTTATTCATTTGAAAGTTTCCGAATCCTTTGGGAATAAAATATATAAAATGACTTGATCGTGATTAATGCTCCTGTTACATATGAAGATCATGAAATGACAATCTTAAGTATGAAGCACAACATTCAGTGCAGAGAAATATACATCTCTTCCATAGTTGTGAGATCCATTCAGAGTCTTCTTTGCTTTTAAAGTAGATAAATGTTCATGGCCAAATGATACACATAAGTGCAATACAGTGTGTTCAATCCAGTCATCAGTAGACCTCTCTATTAGGACATAAAATAGTAAAAACCTAGTACAAGAGGTGCAGACAGAGGACGTGGGAGATTAAGAGATGGTATTTGAATAGAGTTTACTGAGTAATCTTAGTAGCATAATCTTAATTGCCTCTATGATAAGTTTACCTTTGTCAGATCAGCGTAAAATCAGATTTGCCTGTTACTAGGCGAAGTAAAATTAATGCTTCACAACATTGTCCTGTGACACTAAAAATATGACAATACAGCACAAAACATAAGGGAATGAATGTTGAATATATTGCTAACACTTTACAATAAGGTTCATTAGTTAACATTAGCTAATGTATTAACTAACCATGAGCAATACATTTGTTGCTGTGTTTGTTCATCTTTGTTAACGTTAAAAAATACAGCTGTTTGTTGTTGCAAACCTTATTGTAAAGTGTTACCAATATATTAAGATATTAATACATAAAAATAAAGTATAAAAGGAATAAAGAACATGAATTAAGATGTTTGTGATTGCTATCCAGATGTCATGCTAAAGGTGAGTAATCCTGAAAAGTGTGTAATAATTTAACAACATACACAAATGGCAAATAAACACTGGGTGCTCATTAAAATAGGTTTATTCCCTATTTAAAGAATAATCCCGATGAGGCCAGTGGTAAGAGAGCTAGGGTGGGTGTTGGCCACAGATGATTGTTTTGCAATCGTGTGTGTGTGATTGTAAGTGAGAGCATGTCTGTACCTGCAGCTAAAATACAACAAAACAAGCATCATTTCTTCTTCATTTTTGACACGATATGGAACATCTGATTGCACAGCACTTGCTTACATCAGTTAATAGTTCATAAACTATTGCTTCAGCTGATCTCTAACTTCTTTGACTTCAGTAAACACACAGAAATGAACCGATCAACTGCATCGTCTGCTGAGCTGACTCTAGGTTTGAACAACTATCGTCGAAAGCGGATGGCGTAACATGCAGGTAGGCACGCCCTCACGTGATGCTGATTGGTCGATTGATAAGCTTAAATCTGATTGGCTAAAGACTGATCCGTGTAGGAGGCGTTTATATACTGTCTATGGTAGGAGGACACACACACACACACACAAATGTAAGGTGATTCAACATGTGAATGACGATTTGAACATTCACATTCAAGGATAAACTCGTAACTTTTTAAACATTCTAAGTCTTTTATGCACAGTTGTATATCTACGAATTGTGTTTTGCATTTGTGAAATGTATTTTATGAATATATAATTTTATTTTGCGCATGTGAATTGCTTTTTGTGAAAACAATTTTTTCACGCACGTGAATGTTGTTTCATGCATGTGAAATTGTCCACGCATGTATGAATCATGTTTTTTTGCGTAAATCATTATTGATCTACTTCCGTTCATTTTGGTTGCAGCCATGGGTTGCATTTTGGTTGGAAAATAAAGTCGGATTGACGTCAACATTCAACGTCAGAAAGACGTCAGAACCCGACTGATGCTGGTTAATGACATCAACCCGATTTTCATTTTCAACCACAATACAACGTCTGTCCAACGTTGGAGATTAACCTCAATCTGATGTTGGTTTCTGACATAAACCTGATTTTCATTTTCAACGTTGGGTTTGGTCTTCTAAATGCGAATTTTGTCATTGTTCTGGAGCACACTAGCTTATATAGATAACAGTAAGGCTATCATATTCATACTAAAAGCCAAAAAACTTTAAATAGGGCACTATTTGAGGGAACAGCCATTTGGGTGTCCGAAACCATTGTGGGCGTTATTGAGTGACTTATTCAATCTCACATTCAATCCCACAACTGGAACTGTGTTCTAGAAATACATGTGATATTGATATGAGGGAAGGCATGGATTCAGAGGCATAAGGTACTGTAAGTATTACACACAACAATGCAAAAATAATAAAACAATGCTAATCTGGTATCTGAAATGCAATGCTAGTACACATAAAGCTAACCAATACATACAAAAATGGGAATTATAATGTACAGGTAAAACTCATGTTCATTTCTGCTTATTGCTATTGGTTTTATTTACTTTTTTTTTTTTTTTTTGCTCTAAAGTTAGGGATTTTTTGCATTTGGTTTGTTAAAATAAATAATTTGTGAATACAACCTGCTCTTCATTTTTTTTAATGGCATTTCAGTTGTATTTTTGCACATGTATGTGGCATTTTTTTCACAAAAATACTGATTTTGATGTATTTTATAATGTTCAAATATATATATATTCACAAAATATATATATATAAAAAAGTTGTGCGAGGAGTTGTTCACATGCAGAAAAATTAATGGATCTCTATGTCCCTCTGCTGGATATATAGAAAACATCTCTCCGTTGCTTTCTAATGCCGGTCACTTCATGCAGTCCTGCTCTCTGAAAGTGCCACTGATTTATCAGCTGGGTAAATTCATAAATACAATAGGTATAGTTAAAGCTCAAACAGTGGATAGTTAACAGACCACATGATAATATTGCAGATCAATTAATTTTCCTGTGTTGATTGCTTTGTGTTATGCCCATCTGTAAGATTATACAGCAGATTTTCTTTTGTGTTATTTGTTTTGTGTAGATTGTGTCAAGTTTACAGATGCAGATTACATCACTGCTCACTATCACACTACAATACAAGATTACGTGTCAAATAAATAAATGAACTTAAAAATCATTTTAGTTCATGTGAAGCGATTGCAAAGTGATACATGACCCAGTAAAAATGAATTCCAATAATCCTGAAAATAGTTTAAAGGGACAGTTCACCCAAACATTTTAATTCTGTCATAATTTATTCACCCTCATGCGCGCATCTGACGAGCCTCACAGCCCTTCTACTGCTGAATCTGACCTTTCACCTTTCAGTTATTAGAGAGAAGGATGGACAGCGACACTGGGAAACACATGCACTGAATCACAGTGCACACACACACAGAGATCACATGCTAGTTTGATGTTAGTTAGCATGCAGCAACACCTAAACTGATCGCAACAAGTCAATTATATTCACAAGCATGCATGGGTAAAATGAAGCAAAACTAGCGTTTAAAGAGAAACACAAAACTGTAAATTCAACGTAGCAAATGCAACTGCTTACTATTGCTCGTCTGTAGGCCTCAAACACTCTCTATAAGAAATAAGCCACTCTCCTCACAGCGTGTGATGTTGTGTGAGCTGACGGTCGGTACCGGAACCGTTAAGAAGGAAGGATGGAGTGGAGGAGAGCATGAGACGCCCACACCTCCGGTCACTTGACCCGCTAATCTGTTTTCCACTAACAAAGAGGCATTGTGGCAAACTGGGGGGTTTGTTAATCTCAGCAAATCTTTCAAAACTCAAAACACAAGCACTCACACATATTCAACTCGATTAATAGAGGCATGCATTAATTGCAGTTATGTAATGAAAATATGATGTCAATAATCAACCAGCCCTAACTGATCCATGAGGAGTTCAGGCTCCATTAAACACTTTGTGATGATGAGGCCCTCAGTGGGGTGTTGAGGGCTCTATAGGGCCCTCTAGTGGAGGAAATGCCCCGGTGTGTTTCATTAACCCCTGCCTGACCACAAGAGCCGTGACTTCGTTCAGGGTTGAAACAGCCGTTCAGATCCTCCACACACGAGAACAGCATCTGAGGGCGTATTTGACGGGAATGGAGAGGCTGAAAGTGCATGACGAGACACACACGATCGCTGGGGTAAGCCTGATTTATCTGTGGCGTTCTGTGCTTGTGTTTGACATGGAGAAGAATTGAGGCTTTCAATGCATCTGATAATATGCCACCATTCAAAATGACACTTGCACTTTTAAAAGCAACTATAAATGTTTCTGTGATAAAGAGTATTCATTATTTCTTCTTCATTTAATGTAATAATGTTTATATTTAAATACCTAAACATATGTATATATCATTTATTATCAAGCTAATACCATGGTATTCTTATAATTAACTTGAAAATACCATTGTATATATATATATATATATATATATATATATATATATATCAAAGCACTCTGGTCTCATGTTTATATAAATATATAGTTTTTTTCTTCCCTCATATTTAAATTATTTTAAATATATTCCCTCATATTTTGATGGTTTAATTGAACTTGTAGGGTCATTAAAAACAAAAATCCCCTCCAGACATTTTTGACCAATACTGTATTTATTATTTTAGACTTAAATAATAAGGATAAATGTTTTAGATTGACTATTTGTCCGTTTCTATGGTTAAATACTTTCCGTTTGGTGTCTTCGAGAGCATGTTAGGTAGATATTTAACTGGCTACGCTGTGGCAGACATTAGGTTATGGTGCAACGCTTTAGTTACACTTTGATAAACTGAATGGAAACTTTAACAGTAAAAAACTACAATGTCTTCATCTCTGAACTTGCATGTAATCTCTCTGTCTTTAACAGGCTGGCTGTGAGAAACACAACTGAAGTGTGTGTGTGTGCGTGTGTGAATAGACTTTCCGTGATGGACACTTTTGAAGGAATCCACCGTGTGCAGCTCTCCTCCACTCCTCCTGCACGATCCCGGTCTGTCCCAGGGTACGAGCTGCTGGTGGCAGGGAATTCTGGGATAGCAGTGTACTCATCGCCTACGTTCTTCGGGAATGGTGATCTTACGGATCAGCACACAGCGGAGGAAGAGCGATGTCCGGTCGGGAGGTACGTCCAGACTTCACCTAAACAAAAATACCATAGTGATACTTTCTTTGTTTTGATAGCTTTAACAACAACCGGTCTAATGTTGTGTAAAAACTGTTAAAAATGGTGACAGAGCAAAATCTTCCACCCATTGAGCTCATAGTTCATCACTTAGCGAATGAATAAAGAGGATGTAATCTCTAATTCTGCTGAATGCACAGAACTGTACACACCAGAACTGTACAAACAATATAATACAAAATAACATATACAGAACAAACATGCCAGAACTGAACCAACAATATAACGTAAATAGAAACATAACTTAACATACAAAACAGAACAGAGACCAACAGAACATGAGCACATAACATACAGAATAGAATAGAATAGAATAGAATTTGTTTGGGGCACATCACGTGATTCCCGGATGCCTCCGCTGAGTCATGTGACCCGTGATTGACAGCGGGACATTTTTCCTGCTCAATCTCAGAGGAAAGTCTACCAGACTTGTCCTACCCAAAACAAAACAAATCTAAACACCGATTTCTCTCTCGGATCCGGATTCCGGAGTGTTTATCTGGATCAGCTTTCTGCTCTAGAGCTCAGTCGTGTTCGGGAAACCTCAGCGGGATCTACTGGTACTTTTGTTACTCTTTATTTCAGGAAGCGGAGCTGCAATTTTACAACACTGTAACTTTGTTAGATTTGTTTCATTGTTTGTGTTGTCGTCGTCAGCGGGTCGCGGTGAGTGCTGTAGCCGGGCGAGGTGAGGGGAAGGGCGGGGAGCGAACACGGGAAATGCCGCGACAGCCGCGGAGCGATGCCTTACATAAACAGGGCTGATTCTGATCATTATCACACACGAGAGTCTATGAATTCCCCCACAGGCAGCTCTATCGTACTATATGAAGACGGGTGTGGCGTTATATTTTCATGACTGGATTCATTTGTTACTTATTGGCAATTAAAAAAGGACTGTTAGGGATCTATTTGAGTGTTACTATCCTATAGCTTTTCTCTGAAGACTTGTGATATCCTTGTGATCTATGAGAGTGTGATATCCTCTAGGCTGAACGATACGAAGGGGAAAGTGTGTTCTTAAAGTTTAATCTTTACAAGAACAAACTTAAAGGGACAGCTCACCCACAAATGTATATTCTGTCATCATTAACTTGTCTTTAAGTTGTTCCAAACCTGTATGAGTTTCTTTCTTCTGCTGAAGACAAAAGAAGATATTTTGAAGAATATGGGTAACCAAACCGTTGATGACTTGCATGGTATGAAAAAAAAAAAATTACTATGGAAGTCAATTTGGGTTCATCAACTGTTTAGTCACCAACATTCTTCAAAATATCTTCTTTTGTGTTCAACAGAAGAAAGAAACTCATACAGGTTTGGAAGAACTTGAGGACGAGTAAATTATGACAGAATTTATAAACTATAAAGTGAACAGAGTTTTAAAAAAAAAGATAGTTTTCACATAGGCTACATTCACACTGTTTTGGACCAAATAATCGTGACTATAAAATAATAAAAAAGACGTATGCTTCCTGCAGATTGGTCGACCTGGAGCCGGAGCCGAACCCCGGATTGGGGGGTGATGGGGGGCAGAGGAAGAAGATGCCCCCGGAGGAGGCAGGAGCAAACAGACAAGAGACCTACAACATGTCCCGTCTGCGGAGTTCCTCTCTGGAGATCAAGGAGAAGGGAACAGAATTCCTCAGAGACCAGCTGGATGCTGCACAAAAGGTGTCACTCTATTCCATTCTATTCTATTCCGTTCGATTCTATTCTATTCCGATGTATTTCATTCTATTCTATTCCGTTATATTCCATTCCATTCTATTCTATTCTATTCTATTCCGATCTATTCTGAAAGCATATCTGTCCTCTCAGATTCCGTTCTATTCTATTCTAAACTATTAAAAGTAATGTTTTGGGGGACGTTTTCATTGTAGGTTCTTCAGATCAGTGTTTCGGATCTTTAAAGCTCCAGCACAAGGTTTCAAGTTACAAATTATGTGTTTCCGAATTGTAATAACTGCTCATGTCTTTGTCAAACCATAATTGCAAGTTGGAAACTTAGTTTTTTTTTGTAAGCTAGCCTACAACTTCTCTCATTTGACTGTTGTGATGTCATGTCAGTCAAACAAAATAGCAGCAGTGTCAACAGGAGATACAACTAGTCATATTATAGTTATTTTTAAATGTATATATTTGTATTTTTTTATTAAACTTTTTCATTGTTTTATTATTCCGTCCAATGATGCTGGTGCCCGTTAGTGATTTAATATTTTCCAAGACGATATAGACATTAATGTACTTGAATATGAACTCCTTTGAAATATGAACGAATCATTAAAATGTTCTCTTACTCAATTCAATTCTGTTTTACTGACGGCTGTCTGTGTTTTCAGGAGCTGAAGCTGAAAGACGAGGAGTGTGTCAGACTGTCTCATGTCAGGAATCAGCTCGAGCAGGAATTGGAGGAACTGACCGCCAGTCTGTTTGAGGTGGGCGGGACTAATGTGACATCATCGCTGACAGTAGATTGACTATTGTGTGGAGATGTAGAGTTCAATAGTGAGACTAATATGTGTGCCATGCACTAATTGACAACAATTTATTGCACTTAGTTTATTATATCAGATGCCTTTAAAAAAAAACTACAATTAAAAATATATATTTATTAAATATAAAATTCAACCCGCCAAAGTGGCTAGTAGGAGTGACTGCGTTACACACCACTGCTGTCAAGCTCTGAATAAAACATATTATAATTAATGAATTCTTTATTTAAAAATATTTTATGTAGTCTCAATTAATATGAAATAATAACAAAACGCTGCAAGCATAGTCATAAAAACATTCGTAAAATGCTATTTTAAATAGTTGAGCATGTCAGACTAGTAGGGACTAATGTCCTCTACCCAGGAGTATTTCATGTCTCAAACCTGTGTGTTGATCTCTGGTCTCTAGGAGGCTCATAAGATGGTGCGAGAGGCAAACGTGAAGCAGGCGGCGGCGGAGAAACAGCTGAAGGAGGCGCAGGGCAAGGTGCTGTCTCTCTCTCTCTCTCTCTCTCTCTCTCTCTCTCTCTCTCTCTATCTGTCTCACTCTATCTGTCTGTCTCTATCTGTCTCACTCTATCTGTCTCACTCTATCTGTCTGTCTCTATCTGTCTCACTCTATCTGTCTCACTCTCTATCTGTCTCTCTCTCTATCTGTCTCACTCTATCTCTCTCTCTCTCTCTATCTGTCTCACTCTATCTGTCTGTCTCTATCGGTCTCTCTATCTGTCTGTCTCACTCTATCTGTCTCACTCTATCTGTCTGTCTCACTCTATCTGTCTCACTCTATCTGTCTCACTCTATCTGTCTGTCTCTATCTGTCTCACTCTATCTGTCTCACTCTATCTGTCTCACTCTATCTCTCTCTCTCTATCTGTCTGTCTCTATCGGTCTCTCTCTATCTGTCTGTCTCACTCTATCTGTCTCACTCTATCTGTCTGTCTCTATCGGTCTCACTCTATCTGTCTCTCTCTCTATCTGTCTCACTTTATCTGTTTGTCTCTATCTCTGTCTCACTCTATCTGTCTGTTTGTCTCTATCTGTCTCTCTTATCTGCTCACTCTTTCTGTCTCTCTATCTCACTCTATCTGTCTGTCTCTATCGGTCTCTCTCTATCTGTCTGTCTCACTCTGTCTGTCTCACTCTATCTGTCTCACTCTATCTGTCTCACTCTATCTGTCTCACTCTATCTGTTTGTCTCACTCTATCTGTCTGTCTATCTGTCTCACTCTATCTGTCTGTCTCACTCTATCTGTCTGTCTGTCTGTCTGTCTGTCTCTATCTGTCTCTCTTATCTGCTCACTCTTTCTGTCTCTCTATCTCACTCTATCTGTCTGTCTGTCTCTCTCTCTCTCACTCTTTCTGTCTCTATCTGTCTGTCTCACTCTGTCTCACTCTATCTGTCTGTCTCTATCTGTCTCACTCTATCTGTCTGTCTGTCTGTCTGTCTCTCTCTATCTGTCTATCTGTCTCACTCTATCTTTCTGTCTCTCTCTATCTGTCTCACTCTATCTTTCTGTCTCTCTCTATCTGTCTGTCTCACTCTGTCTCACTCTGTCTGTCTGTCTCTCTGTCTGTCTCTCTATCTGTCTGTCTCTATCTGTCTCACTCTATCTGTCTGTCTCTATCTGTCTCACTCTATCTGTCTGTCTGTCTTTTTCTCTCTATCTGTCTCTCTCTATCTGTCTGTCTATCTATCTGTCTCACTCTCTCTATCTGTCTCTCTCTATCTGTCTGTTTCTATCTGTCTGTCTGTCTGTCTCTCTCTATCTGTCTGTCTCACTCTTTCTGTCTCACTCTTTCTGTGGTCTTAGATTGACGTCCTGCAGGCGGAGGTCTCTGCTCTGAAAACCCTGGTGTTGACCTCTACGCCCTCCTCCCCGAACCGCCAGCTCCACCCTCAGCTGCTGTCTCCGGGCTCCAGCCGGCCCCGGGGCCACACGCGCAACAAGAGCGCCAGCGGAGCCCTCCAGCTGCAGACGGAGCCGCTGCCGACCGATGCAGCGACAAACCGGGAGGACAGAGAGGTACAAACAACACCAAGATCCCTGGCTTACAGAGACCGTACCTGCATGATGAAGGCTTGATCACTGTTTTACTGTACCTTCACTGATTTCCTGCTGTTCTTCCTCTCTCCCCCCCTGCCTGCATTTCTCTGATCTGTGCAGTTCCTGTTCTCCTCTGTCTGATACTGTGTGTCTGATTCCTGGTCAGCTGGTCAGTGTGACCTGTGTGTGAACTCTCTCTATGGCAACAGGGTACAAAGGGTTACAAATTAGATCTTTAGAACTTATTTTTCTTTCTTTCCCTGGTGAAAAAAAAAAAGAAAAAAGTATTTTAATCCAGCCCAAAAAGTGGTTTGCTGGTCTTTGCTGGTTTAGCTGGTCCTGGCCCAAAACTCCCATTGTTAACTTAAACGAACTATTAAAAATCCTTTTCGTTAATTGAAATAAAGCTGAAATCAAATATAAATATTAGACAAAAAAAGACAAAAACACATAACTCAATTACTAGAACTTAAACTAAAATGAAAATATAAAAATATAATCCAATTCAAAATATTCATAAATACTTCAGTAGTATATAAATAATAGTCAGACTTTACAATAAGATTCCATTCGTTAACATACCTCTAAAGCATTTATTAATCAATGTCAATTTCAACATTTACTAACACATTATTAAAATCAAAAGTTTTACCTATTAATAATATTTAATAAACATGAGCTAACAATGAACAGCTGTGTTTTTATGTTCTGATAATACACAGATTATACTGTACTGTAATAAATGTATCGCTCATTTTTTGTTATTATTAGTTCATGCATTTAGAATGAATGGGGCCTTATTGTAAAGTCTTACCAACTATACTAAAATATCCTAGACCAGCAAACCAGCTTTTTTTCAGCAGAGAAACAAAACAAAGTAGCAAAAAAGCAATCAACACATTGAAGAAGAAGAGCATGAATTCATTGAGTGGTTAAACAGCATGAACTAAAGCTTCTGTGATGTAGATGGACTCAGTGTTGTTTGCGGAGTTCCTCTCGTGGAAGGAGAAGCCCGGTCTGGACCGTTCCTCAGCGTTCATCAGCAGGGTGTTCAGGGAAGATATCGGACCCTGCCTTTCATTCACATGTTCTGAGGTACGCCAGTAAACATCAGCTCTGTTATCTTTCTCTGTGCTTTCCGTTCTCTCAGACCTTCTCTCATGGTTTTCCTCCAGTTGTCTCAGTCTGTCCAGTGCGCGGTGGAGAACAACTCTCTCACCATCGAGCCTGTAGCGATGTCGTCGCTGCCCACGGTCAAAGACATCGAATGTGGAGGACCCAAGTAAGTCATGGATGGACTCACGGTAACTCTTTATAAACAAAACAGATCCGTCACCTTGTTTCACACTTTGGGCCAATTTCAGAAATCAGATGTAGAATCTTGCATGCATTTTACTGAAATTTAGACCGATAATAATATACTTTTTCAAATAATGTGCATTACTTTTCGTTATTTATATAATGACAAATCCACATCGAGTTTTTAACTCGAACTATGTGTTACATGAGCATTGTTTCATTTCTTTAAAAGGTTTTTTTTTTTTGGGCTCTACTAGATTAGGTTTTCATACTTGAGTGTTCAAGAAACACATTTTATTTCTTATATTCTCCATTGTTGCGGCTCCTCTTTTCCCAGTCTGTCAGTAACGCTTAGTTTAGTTCCTTGTCTCTATGAAGCCCCTCCTTCTGAAAAGCACAATGTGCTCTGATTGGTCGGCTGGAGCAGTGTGTTGTGATTGGTCAGTGTTTGGGAAATGCCCCGCCCCTTACCATAACCTCCAGTTTAAACACACTACTAGAGATTGTCTAATAAGGCGAGAAGTTTCACTCTCAGTAAACTTCCGGCTTCTGAACTGGTTGCAGTTCCACTCTGGCTCCACATGAGGGCGCTCACAGGACGAGTGCAGAATGAATGGAGGTCTATGGTGCTATACCCCTCAAAATCCACTTTTCTCAGGATATAATTTTTTGTCTAGTAATTTGAATGTTGTATTCGAAAGGAGATGCAAAGAAATGACACATTGCTGGGTGTTAGATTTACTTATTTGAGCCACTTATTTGCTTTAAAAAGTCTTTTAAAATGTCAATGACGTCTTACACATCATATGACCAGAGATACTGCTTTACGGCAATCCTTCAGTCACTTTGGTGCTTTCACGCTCTGCACTTTCTTTTCTCTTGAGGCATCGACAACACAGCTGACACAGGTAAACACACAACACAGCTGACACAGGTAAACACACGTGCTAGAAGAGTTTTTGTTTTGTTTGTTTCTGGTCCCACTTCGGATGCCACGATGCCATCAAGCGGTATCTCTGGTCGTAATCAGTCCTTCACTGACCAATCAGCGTTCATTAGCAGAATGCTAGCTTGTTATGGGCAACAACAACTCAACCTGTAAGAAATCGAAAGGACATAAGTACTCGTTCATTCAACTTTCGACCTATAACCCATGTTGAACTTGCAAAACCTACAATCAAATCTGAGATTTCTCAGCGGCAATCGGGTGAAAGAGACAAATTTAGCCGTCTAGCCCCATAGACTCCCATTCATTCTGCACTCATGGGCGATCGCCCCCAGTGGAACTCTGGTGCAACTACAACCAAAATTTGGTACAATAGGACTTAATAGGGAGTGGGCAGGCTCTCCGTAGACAGGCTCTGACACTACTAACTCAACCAGGCCCCGCCCCTTTATTCTGCGTATGAATTATTATAATGAGGAATATTGTGACGTGTTCGTTCCCGGAAGAAACTCAAGACTACAATGGAGGCGTTTCAGGAGTTCAGAAATATTACATTTCTTGCATTCTTGTTTGTGACAAGAATGCAAGTATGTACCACAGAGAAGTATGGTTGGTAATACATTTGGTTACGTACAAGTTAATGGCCTAAATTTCCCAATACTGCATGCAGCTTGAATGAGTGCACAAACACTTACTTTCATATCAGGCACACCAACAGCTCTTTCAGACTGGCTAACGCTAATCCTGACCAAAGTTAAAATCCTTGGATTTGACATGTAGCATGTGGGATCCTCTTTAAATCCTGCCTGGGGGGCGACAAATACACATACTGTCAATCAGAGCAATTGCACTTTGACCTGGGAAGTCACGCTTTAATCGCACTTTAATCACACTTTAATCACTGTTTGATTTGGGGTTGTTTTCACAGCGGTTGCCGGACACCGATAGAAACGTAAGTGATTCCAAGAACCGAATGTGCATGAAATCCTGATTTACACTAACACATCGTATCGCCAGTTCCTTTCTGTCTGGAGAATGTTTATTAGTTAATTTTTTTTATTTAAATCTGGCGTGAACTCACCTTTTGCCGGGTGTATCATTCTGTCCTGCTTGTGTCTCATTGGCCGTTAAGAGTGTTCAGTCATTTGATTGACAGCTTCACTGTCCAGTGTTCTCTTTTGCTTGAACAGTAAATGTGCGTTGAGCGGGATGTCCCGCCACTGCCGACATCGCATCAAACTGGGAGATAAAGAGAATTACTACTATATATCTCCGTCTAGCAGAGCACGGGTACATGTCTATATCACTCCCTCTCATTCTTCATAAGCGCATTTATTAAATGAGATGTTAATTTCAGGATCCGGTTCATACTTCAGTGTTCTCTCCTCAGATCACAGCGGTGTGTAACTTCTTCACTTACATCAGGTACATCCAGCAGGGCCTCGTCAGACAAGAGGGTGAGTTCACCAACTGTACACTCGCCTCCGACAATTCACTTTGGCCATTTTGTGATGTGTGTGTGTGTGTGTGTGTGTGTGTGTGTGTGTGTGTGTGTGTGTGTGTGTGTGTGTATATATATATATATATATATATATATAAGAAAATATTTTATAATAAGAAAATGTATTAAGACAAATAATAGTAGTCAAAGTGTATATTTATATGTATTAATAATAAATATATAAATATATATATAAAAAAAAAAATATATATATATATATATATATATATATATAAATATATATAAAATAAAATATGTATTTTATTTCTATATACTATTTTAATATTATATAAAAATGTATATATGAAATGGCAAATTTTATTTATTCATATAATTTAATATTACATTAAATATTGTAATACTATATATAAGATTTTATATATATATATATATATATATATATAGTGTGTAAGAAAATATGTATATATATATGTTTAAGTCAAATAAGTAGTCAGAAAGCACATATATACATTTATATGTATTAATATATAAATATATATATATATATATATATATATATAACAAAATATGTATTTTATATATACATACATATTATTTTTACATTACATTAGATAGTGTATTTTTTTTTCTTACACACACACACATATATATATATTTTTTTTATTATATAAACTTTTTATATACGGTAATATTAAAATAGTATATAGAAATAAAATACATATTTTACTTTATATATACTGTATGTGTGTGTGTATATATATATATATATATATATACACACACACACACACACACACACACATATATGTATGTGTGTGTGTGTATATTTTATATATATATATGTATGTGTATATTTTTATATATATATATATATATATATAAATAAAATCTTAAAATTGTGTGTGTGTATATAATATAATATATTATATAATATTTTAATATTAAGTGATTTGTTATTGAATTATTTAGTTGGTATTTAAAAATACCATAAAATACTACTATAGTAAAATGGTGGATATTTTTATTACAATAAAGTATGTCAGAAGAAAACTGTAATTTTCCTCTGGTTGCAGTTCAGCAGATGTTTTGGGAAGTGATGCGTCTGCGGAGAGAGATGAGTGTGGCCAAACTGGGATATTTCCTGACGGAGGAGAGCTAGAGAACCAGAAAACACAAACACAACAGAAACACATCTCAACACTCACTCACACACTCCCATGACGCCGTTTTATAGCTATATATTCATGTTATGTATTCAGGGAAACACTACAGAAGAATTCCCAGAATGCCTCTTTTCCCTGAGCCAATGGAATAACAGCATTCCAGTTCTACTGTTGACAGGCTGTGTGTAATTTTTGCTTTTGGAAGGACCAAACGTGTTAAAAAGTGCCACTTAACACTGAGGTTAACATCTGGAAGACATTTATATTTCAAGAAGTCAACAACAGGACGTTTCCTTTCCATTTACCGGTAAAAAGTCTCCGTTTAATTTGCCAAGTTCATAGCCTGAACCCTTATAGTCAAACCTTAAATGTTTTCAGCTCATCTAGTGTTCCTCAGTTTACAAACAGTCTCAAATCTCAACCAGTTTGATAGAATTCTAGAAATATAGCAAAATAATTGGCTTTTATTTGCAGAAATCCTATGCTGTGTTTGTTTTGTCGGAATTACAATGTTACAAACAGTTCTTCCAAACCAGTTTGACAAATATATGAAGGTTTTATATGATAGATAGATTGAATCATAAGGTCGTTCTAGAGCTCCTTTTGATTTCACCTTGCAGTTTTGAACACTATCTTGAATATGCAATGCACTTAAGAACACTAAGGCGCTTTCTGTCCCAGCATGCTTTGTGCACCAGTTATTTCAAACGGTTTACAGCTTTGAATGGACAATCCTCCACAGGTCTTTTCTATGCAACCTCCTTAAAGTGCCAAGAAATGTGCCAAGAAATGTGAGTCTCAGTCTGTTACAGACACTCCTGCACACATACGTCACTACCAGCACGCGTGCTATGAATGCTAAACCATCTTAGACACAGGTTATGGTACATATACCATGATGCATCACACTCCATATTATTCCCCTTTAGATAATAACCGTTGTTTGAATGACAATCGCTGTCTTACTGCACAAATACAGTGTTTACAGAGCCTTTTATGGGCCGTAGCCGTCATATTTAACGTGATGCGAGTGAAACATGTCTTCAGATGCTTGTACGGTTTTGGTTTTTTAAAACTGGAAATATATGTGCAATGTTTTCATTCGTGACACGTTAAATTTAGCGTCTACCCTCAGGTCCGTTGTAAGTTAAACTGCCTCGTCATGTTAAAATGACCGTGTGTGTTTTCAGTCTATTAAAGTCTTCGGAATATAAATCTGTGTGACTCGGATTTGTTTTGTGAATGTTGTCCCAAGAAATGTGCCCAAAAGAAGTATATATATTAGCATGTAAGAAACTGTGCTTTATTCATAATAATTTATGTATAAAAATCATGCTGGTCGAATATAAATTTATGGACTTCCACAGGCATTGAATATATATATATATCTATATAATTATGATTTTATGAGAAAATGGAACATTTCAGAAATTCAGATAATAATAGTTATGTCATATAACGTCAAAGCTTATTTAAATGCATCACACACATGTATGCATGATGTCACAGCAAAATGCCAGTCTCAATACGTGTACAAATTCAAGGCTAGGCTACAACAAAGCAAGGATTTTTGTGCGTCAGCTGATGTGACGTCACACGTGGGAGAGCCGGCGGCAGATTTGCCACGGCAAAAGCTTTTCTCAAGGGCGAGAACACTGGGAGAAATGTTAAAAATGCTTTGCAGGCTTGAACACGTTTCATTCGTGTGTGTTTTCCGTCCAGTGTTTCTGGTCGAGCGCAGCGAAGCGAGACTGTGGTTATGAAACTGGAATATTGAACATGTAAACACCATGTGACCAAATCTGCACATTTTCCAAACCAGTTTTCCCTCGACTCCATTTCATCTTCCTCTCGGACAGCATTCTGCCTTCACCGTCTCGGCTTTCCGAAGGAAAACTCTGCAGGATTGATATTCTGAGTATAAGTATATGCGTTTAAACATACAAAACAACTGCTTGAACTGGAGATTGTGACTCACCTTTTGTAGCAGGCGAGGAAGAGCAGAATCAAAGCCACGCCCCCTAGGACTGACATCACTGACGAGACAATGGAGGAGGCAGAAAGGGGCGGGGCTCCAGGTTCTACATATGCAACAAAGAACAGCTCATTTATGTGATTATGATTAATATATGCCGTAGATGTCGGAGACTGATGGGGATGAGCTGCTCACCTGTACAGGTGTGGCCTCCAGGTGTGTTGAAGCACTGCAGGTGTGGAGGGCAGACGGGCGGATGAGCAGAACATTCATCGATATCTGAAATAACCAATAAAAACACTGTTTTAATAAACTGGGTGTAAAATTAATCGGTTAAAATTGTATTATAATATTTAATTTAATATTAATTTTTTAATATTTTGCCATTAATATTTACCACATAATCTAAAGTTTTTTTGTTTGTTTTTTTTGATTTAAAAACTTAGTCAATTATTAGGAAATAAAAAAGCAAACTTTTTATAGGAGAACGATAATAGGAAATTGATTAGGAAATTAATTAAAAATAAGTAAATTGAAAGAAAATGTACATACTTTCTTATGTCATGCAAGATATTATTGTAACATGACATATATTGTAAGATAATGTCAGGAAATTCAATTATGGTTTGAAATAAGACCAGAAGTAAGTAAATAAATAATTACTATGTCTTCATTTATCTTCTTATGTCATGTTAGTTATTATTGCAATTTCTTTGTACACTTTATATTTTCATGAGTGTAAACATGACAGGATTTTATTTTCCAATACAGAAAAAAAGAATAAACTCTGTAGGTTTTTACATCTATATTAATTTGTGTAATATTTTATCATTAATATTTACCATATAATCGGATCTAATGTTATTTTACATGTAAAACATTGAATTCAATTTAATGACTGTCTATGAATGTTCAAACGTCCAAAAGTTTAATATTTACAATTAAATAATACTAAATGGATTTATTTACTTAATATTAATTGTTTAATATTTATCATTAATATTTATTTAATTTAAAATGTAGTCTACTGTTATTTTACATTTAATATTTAATTTAGTTTAGTCTAGTTTAAAGAATGTCCTAACATCCAAAAGAAATGAGTAGATCATTTATCAATATTTGAAATAACCAATAAAAACATTGTTCTAAATTTTTAAAGTCAATTTCTAAATTTAAATTAAACATTTAATTTAATATTTAACATAAACTGTTTAAAATTTGTATTAATATTTAATTCAATATTTAATCGAATGTTATTTGACATTTAATATTACATATTTCATTTCATTTAATCTAAAAACCCATGAGCAGAGACCGTGGCAGGTGGGTGGTTGTGGGCTCCAGCTGTGAGTGCTGGGGTCACAGGTGACGTGTGCGGCTCCCTGGAGCAAGTATCCAGTAGGACACTGATACATCACGGTGGAGTCACACAGCACAGAGAAACCCAGATGCAGCCGCGGCACCGCACCACAGACCGGGTCTAAGAATGAGACCAAAACATAGGGCGAATATGAATAAAACACATCAAATAAAAGGATTATTTGATTCCTTTCGGCCGCTATTACCAGCGTCTGGTTCTCTCCACGCTGAGAGGTTCATGTGGGCGATGCGTGTGCAGGGCAGCAGGTCGTCAGGGCGGAGTGTGTGTGCGAAGGGGTCAAAGGGCACCAGACGGATGTGTGTGTTGTCACAGATGATGCGGGACAGAGATGTAGTGTGGAGAGCGTCTCTCTGAGCGGAGCTGAACACACCTTCACCCTGCCACCAGAACCTTAACCAGAATTACCATTTAATTATGTACTTCATATCATACATATCAATTATTACATTGTTTAAATTAATACATTTTTAGTTAACTGTGATTTTTGTATATGTACATTTCTGAAATACAAAACTTAAGACAGTTACAGATCACTCTAAATTGTACTCATGCACTTTCTGTAAAGCTGCTTTGAAATGATGTGTATTGTGAAAAGCGCTATACAAATAAATGTGAATTGAACTGAATTGAATATCATGCCAGATTGAAATCGCTCAACGTTTAAATAAACGAGAAGTGGAACATCACACTACCGGTCGCCGTCTCGGAGCGCTTTGAACTGTTTTGCGATCAGGCATGCCAGCAGTGACCCCACGCGACCCCCGGGCAGAGCGGGCTCTGAGATCGCCCCGACCCACACGTCTATGTTCTCCGCCGATCCATAGAGATGCAGCAGCTTCCTGGCCAGAACTACATTACCCAGAATCCCTGTTAAATCAGACTCGTTCGCAGGGGCAGAGAGGCCGCAGAGTTTTCTCCATGCACTGTAACCTGCGGAGAGAATGAAATCACTGCAAGTCAAGCACAGCATCCTCACTCAGATTAAGGTAAATTAGAGAAATTAGTCAGTTATAAGGAAATAAAATTAGCAAACTGTTATTAAATAGTTCTAATTATAGGGGAGAGATTATAGGAAATTCAATAATGATTGAAAAAAAAAAGTAAATTAAAAGAAAAAGTACGGTAACACTTTATTTCAGGGGTTCCCAAACTTTTTCATTCGAGGACCCACCTAGACAAGTATAATCAATCTCAAGACCCACTTGCACTGGTGCTACCAACTTTCTCAGTTAGTCGCACCAGCATGATTTGGTCGCACATTTTTTTTTTTTTTTTTTGCTACATGCCATGGGATTAATCAATGCATGCTGATGATCTTAATCTGTATACCCTAGTTTTGCACTGATGTAAAAAGACTGACAGTGACAAGACCTCATGTTAGCAAAATATTTTAAACTTTTAATTCTTAAAAAAACAACAACAACAAAAAAACATGAATGTTCTTTAATGTTTGATTATAATTTTACCGTCTTCACATAGGGATGGGAAATGATCAGATTTTATCAATAAAAATAATGCCACTGACAATTCTGATTGTCGATCCGATTCTTTAACGATTCTCTTATCGATTCTTGATAGCACTGTGTGGAAAAATTTCATATGCTTTTCAAAAAAAACAAGGGGTTTTATTTATTTTAAAGCTTAAGCTTGAGTAAGCAAACTGTACTTTTTATGTAATGTAATAAATAGAACCTTATTGTAAAGTGTTACTGATTATACACCGATTCATACGTCTCCTGAGTTCACTGTTGGAAAGATCAGTTGTTTTAACCATTCATTAAAATGAATCGGTTCAAAGGAGTCATTAGTTCGCGAATTGGACGTGTGCATGTGCGCGTTGTGTGATTATCCCAGCAGTTAGGACATGGACATCCAAGATTTCTGTCAACACAGAAAACATTTCATCACTGGATTTTTTTTTTCGTTTAATTAAAGTGTTGTTTTATGTCAGCTGAATGTCTGGGACGCTTTTCAGAGAAGATAAGGCAACTTATTTAGCACAATTCACACCCAGCAGTAATTCAGGAAAAAAAAAATCTCCGAATGCTCCACATGAAACTTTGGTCTTCCGACCTTTTACCACCATGTTGATTTATTTTGATTAATATGTGCGAGGGAGAGAGAGAGAGCAAGACAGCGCTTAGTTTGAAGACGGTGAAGTCTTGTTATGTTTACACTTTCGCCTGGCTCCGAAGAGAGAGAGAGAGAGCGCGCGCGCGACCGAGTCTCTCTCTCTCTGCTCGACGTTCTTTCAGTTAAACATGCGCTGTGACAAGCGCAGCAGTTCATCTAATTACTCACCGATCAAATAAGATTTTGGCGGGACAAAAATTCACTTTGGCGGGCGCTAAAACTCACTTAAGAGTCGTTTGGTCATTAATCGGACTGGTTTTGTTTCACTCATCGTAACGTAAATTTAGCTGCAGCTAAGTGCCTTTGTGCGACCCACCTTTTCTCACTGTGCGACCCACAAGTGGGTCGCGACCCACAGTTTGAAAACCACTGCTTTATTTTACGGTGTCCTTGTTACATATGTTACATGTACTTACCGTAGTAATAACAGTAAATTATGCATAATTACATGCTACCCTCAACAAAACCCTAATCCTACCCTAACCCTATAGTAAGTACATATATACATTCTTTATATAATATGGCTTATGACTTGTTTTCCTTTTCTAATACAATGTTTTGCAATTCAGACATGAAACAAATGCTGGCACTTCTAGCTGAGAAAGGGTTTTTTTTGTTTTTTTTTACCCAATAATAAGAAAAAAAAAAAGTTTTAGCATTGTTGCTCAAAAACGTTGCACTAACAAAAGGCAACATGCAATTTATATATCAAAAATAATTCTGCAATATGCTTAGTAGAGTGTTGCATCAATTTCTTACATGGCATCCGAATCAATAGCTAGCATTAGTTGAGTCTCTGTGCTTTAGCATCTTAAATCCCTCACTTGTGAGGTTCTAGTTCTGTTTGGACGCTCCCTAACATGCTTTTTTACATGAATACATGAATTAACACAAAGTGGTCAAGCGTATTACTAGACGCGGTAGGCGCGAATTTGACGTGCTATTCGCGTCTGGTGTGAACGCACAGTTAGAAGGCAGCTGTCTATGTAGGTGGAAGACAGTAGCTCACTGTGGTGATCTAACGACAGGCACCTTGTAAGCCGTGATCTCGTCCCCTCTGCAGGTTTAACGCCGCTAGGTCGAGCGGGAGCCCTCCCTGAGCCTGGAAAAGCCTCTCGGTCAGTTCCTCCACCATCATCTGATCTGCTGTCTGCAGTTTAGCTGGGGACAAGAGCAAACCACGCAGCACAGGATCTATGCCTCCTACACACACACAAATGTTCATTATGCATCATAATCTGATGTGCATGTTGAGTAAATTAGCATGCAATCATGGATATTACGGCTAAACACTAAAGGCACTAATCAATTTTCGAGACTTTGATCTATTTTGCTTCTATCACATTTTGAGTGTCTCTGTTTGTCTGGAGACTAACAACCAACTCTAGGTTGTATTTACACTTGAGGATTGTTTCCTTGTCATTCGTTTGTCATCTTCGCTTTGTTTTTTTGTGAAGCATTATTTAGCTTTGCTTCAGTGATGATAAGAAGAATCGGGCATTTATATTTAGAATCGGGCATTTATATAGCGCTTTCATATGTACTACTGTACACCCAAAGCGCTTTACAATCATGTCAGGGGATCTCTCCTCAACCACCACCAGTGTGCAGCATCCACTTGGATGATAAAAACACATCATCTCTTGCACTGCGTGTTTGTGCATTTTGGGGGCGGAGCAATGACGGGAGGGGCGTGTTTGTTTGTTTGGGTTGATTTCAAATATTAGAAGTGTTTCTCAGAAATCACTTACTGTACCTTTAAGTGTTTATTTGTGACCCTGGATCACAAAACCAGTCACATGTCGAACGGGTATATTTGTGGCAATAGCCAACACTACATTGTATGGGACAAAATTATCGATTTGATCTTTTATGCCAAAAATCATTAGGATTTTAAGTAAAGATCATGATCCATGAAGATATTTTGTACATTTCCTACCGTAAATATATAAAAAATTTATTTTTGTGAGTGAATACTGCACAATCGTGACCATAAATGGAGAACTTTAAAGGAGATTTTCTCAATGTTTCGATTTTTTTTGCACCCTCAGATTCCAGATTTTCAAATAGTTGTATCTCGACCAAATATTGTCCTATCCTAACAAACCATACATCAATGGAAAGCTTATTTATTCAGCTTATTATGGTCCAATTTTTTTTTTTTTTTTATATTTACAAAAAAATTGACCCATGTGACTGGTTTTGTGGTCCACATTTTATTACACTTATTAATTTCTTGTGTCTTTAGATTTAATTTATAATACATATCTGTAAAGGCTGTGAGTTTTTTCCCCTGCACTGAGTCAGAAATCTCCACTTCAGCAGCTTTACATACACCAAACTTTATTGCTATCTATATCTTGAAGGAGTTTTCATGTACATTATCATTTATACTTTATGTATATAACAATTTATTCTTAAAAACATGGTGACATTTCTTCTTCTTCTGGATGTTAACAGTTGTTTTATTGGATTTATGAAGTGATAAAAAGAGATATATCCAAAACTCCTTCTAAAAAAGGTTTGACTCTAATGTCAACAAAATGAAACGAGCATTTTGAACCTGGCTTTACACAATGTTTGGATTTCTGTTTTGGAAATTCATGCAAAGTAGTGCATATTTAATGAATGCATCAGTAGGATATTAAAACTTAACATTTAAGAGAACTTGTAATACAAAACCGTCTTACTGTACTGTGATTACATTGGGAAATATGGTGATATCTGTTAGTTAAGTGTGTTTGTGAAACGAACCCTCTTGCACCATCCTCCAGGATGCAAACAAAGAGTGGTGTAACGGCAAAGCCGGGTGTTCGGGGCTCAACCGGTAATCCGGTCCGAGGCGGTTCACAACCGGGTGCACGGTCACGTGTGCAAACCGAAAGGCAGCGGTGGAGAAAATGTTGGAGATGCTGGGGTCAGCATCAGGGTCGTAACCTTTGTACGAGGGCATGAGGACCAGGTTGGCACTGCGGCCCAGGACACGTGGCAAGTAGTGATCCCATGTCAAGATCTTCCAAAACAAGATTCAGCAAGTCAGATGCATGAATAAATTAAGTCACTTTTTTTTTTTACACTCATTTTAAATGTGGACATCTTCTCACCTGGTGGACGGCGCCCAGTATTTTCCTGGCCTCCTGGTACAGCGTGTCCGGGCTCCAGTGAGGATTGAGCTTGTGAAGCTCCTCAGCCAATCGGTTGTGTTCTCTCAGAAAGAGCGTGTGCAGAGCGATCATACCCAGGTGCTCATTGGCCCGAGAGTCACCTGAGACACGCCCACAAAAACAGCACAACAACTTTCCAGTTTAAATCAGAAAGCATTAGTGTGAAGACCAAGCTGGGACATTTTTGAATAAATAAATGACACAAATATTGACTAATATACTGTTTCTTTATAAGATGTTTTAGCTGTAATACCCTTAAAGTCAACATTAAATAAAAACTGAGCTATTAACTTTATTAATGCACATTCCTAGCCTACACACTACATTTTGTACTGCATCTCCAGCATCCCACATTGGATAAGTGGAAAATAAAATGAATAAATAAATAAATAAATAAATAAATAAATAAATAAATAAATAAATAAATAAATTAATTAATTAAATAAATATATATTTTAATTTAATTTTAAAAAAATAATAATAAAATAAAATAAAATAAAATAATTGTTGCTCTAATATTGTTTTATTTAATATTAATGCCATCAACCTGCTTGGAAACAGAACGATCTATTCCCTATGGATATGTTGAGCCCCTCCACTGTCTCTGGTAGGGGGATGGTGTTGATCCGCTCTCGCGGGCCGCAGGGATCCAGGTGAGGTTGTGTGCGGGGCAGGTAGGGCATGAAGCCGAGCCCTTGGTCTGAGTGGAACTGATTGATGGCGAGCAGGCCGAGAGGGGACGAGAGGTTCCTCAGGATGCCGGCAAGCGCATCCGAGCTCCCGTAAACCATGCTGGCGTCCACGAATGCGGTGATGGCGTTGAGCTGCTCCCGGTGACCGAGAGGAACGGAGCCGCCCGTACAGCTGGGAGCCGAGCGGAAGAACGGCATGCAGGTCTGAGTACCCGTGCGAGGGTCCGAGAGGGGGATCTGAACGTGAAGAAAAAGAGACTGATGGCGCCGGCGCCTATATGTCATACAGTAAATGCTCTGCACACAAACACAGTTATGTGCCTTGTAATAGCGCACATTTATCTAGGTTAACATTAGTGCGAACAGACTTGTAAAGTTGCTGCTACTTCCATGTTTCAAGTGATAAGCCATATTTGAGGTCGATGAATGATGGGCGAATGTTTGAATTTCACCATTTTTTTTTTTCTGCGACTAACCGACTAATACAATTTTGGTCGACCAAGCCTCTTCTAGTTGACTAACTGTTAGTCGATTATTAGGGGGTAGTCCTACCATCTAGCATCTGTTTCAGGGTGTACGTACACACCTGTATTGGGAAACACGGCGTGTCCCGGCTGCAGGTGCGTGTGCAGTCGGCTCCGGTCTTAAAGGCCGCAGTGCTGGGACTCTGAGGGGTCAAAGTCAGGTCATGGTCGATCCACTGACCCCACTCCACCAGCAGATGAGACAGAGACGTGTCCAGGGAGATGTTCTCATTATGAGTGTACAAAACCTCCTGCGACACACTGCGGACCTGCAAAGAGAGAGTAACTGGAAGACTCAACTTCCATTCAGTACAATTATCGGCTGGTTTGGTCTTATTTTCATCTTTAGTTTAGCTAGCTACACTCTTAAAAATAAAGGTTCTATTTTTACATCTATAGTTCCATTTAGAACCTTTAACATAACATTCCAAAAATATTTTTAGAATGTTCACTGAAAGGTTCTTTGTGGAAACCAAAAATGGTCCTTCTATGGCATCACTGTGAAAATATCACTGTGAAAAAGTTAACTAAAACTATAGCTATTGAAAATATCAAATAGCATAAATGAAAAAATATTTTAAAAAATAGCATAATTAGATGAAAAACTTATTCTTTTTCATTAAATTGTTGATTGCATAGCAAGTTGCATATTAAAGTTCAATATAAGTAAATTCTATGACTTAAATAAATAATTGTAATTATTTAAAGTCCCCCTAATTGTATCCCTTAAAACTTATCTTTGATCACCAAAATTACATATTTAAACGTTTTTTTCCTTGAATAAAATACTCAGCAATGTTTCAGCAGTTCCTCATTGCATGCAAACACTTTAACAAAATATAAACCCACCAAATGGCTAATAAAAATGGCGAAAGTAAAAAATGCAAGCAACTACAATTAAAGACTAATAATTCCTTGAGATCTTTCCCATGAGTTTTCAGGCAGTCTTACAGGTGGTAGGGTGTAGTTATGGTAAGTGTGCTGTGGGTTCCAGCCCCTCGGGGCCCCTCGAGGGTCCTCGTACTCGGGCGAGAGCCAGCGGGCGTAAGGGGTGTTCGCTGCACCCCAGAGAGGGTTTTCTCTGCAAAGTCAAAAGATGTTTTCTGAGCTTAATAAAAACTCAATGACAAACGGGTAACACTTTAGAATACGGTTCCTTCATCAATGAAAAACTACACAGGAACAAATGAGTAACGCACTAATAACATTCTAGTAACTACTATTAACTATTTAATTTAATTTTAATTTCTAATTTTATATAAATGTCGTAACTTTGATGTATAACTGTATATGCAAACTCAACACTCGTGTAAAAGAGATCATAATCTCAGTGAGTCTTCTCTCCTGGTTAAATAAAAATAAAGCTTCTAAACTAACAAGAAACTCTGATTAACACATTAGTAAGTAATAGAGCTAGTAATGTCGTAGTTCACTATTAGCTAATCAGTAACTACTATTTTTTTTATACCTCACTGAGAACTACTATATACAGGTTCATAATTAACATGAATATTGCATAACTTATAATAAAAGGTAACGGTAACCCACTAGTAATGACTACATAATAGTAGTTACTACTAATTATTTGGATCAGTATCTAAAGTGAAAAGCATGACCTAATATTGAATGAAGTCATTGTAAGCTTTTGAGATTTTTGTAAGATTTTGAATAGTAATTCCTTGCGATGGATTTGGTAAAACTTTAGTCATTACTAGTGTGTTCCCATGATCTTCACTTTAGAAAACGTATCCAAATCATTAGTAGTTCCTTTAGAAAGATGTAGTAACACTTGAGTCATTACTAATGGGTTACCATTACCTTATATTACACATTATGCATTATAATATGAATTATGAACCTGTATATAGTAGTTCTTCTTAATAGTCTTCAGTGAAGTATGAAAAATAGTAGTTACTGATTAGCTAATAGTGAACTAGCACATTCAACTGAGCGCTATTACTTACTAATTTGTTAATCAGAATTTCTTATTAGTTAATAGTAGTTACTAAAATGTTAATAGTGCGTTACTCATTTGTGACCCTGGACCACAAAACCAGTCACATGGGTCATTTTTTTGAAATTGAGATTTATACATCGTCTGAAAGCTGAGTAAATCTTTCATTTTGACTCATACAATGTATTGTTGGCTATTGCTACAAATATACCCGTGCGACTTGTGACTGGTTTTGTGATCCAGGGTCACATTTGTTCCTGTTATCGACAAATGATATATTTTGGCATCCCGTACAGTCCGTGTGAGCACCTGTTGTTGCAGTGTCCTGTGATGGTACGGTAGCGTCTGGACAGACAGTCAGATTTACACACGGGTCTCTGCGTCTCTGCCGAACAGCCTGTAACCTGCAGTATGGTCTCCATGTCTTCTGCACTTAAAAGCTCTAAGATGCACACAAACAAATGTTGAGATGATTGTAACTTGTAAGAGCTTTCAAGATCATTCGTTAACTCGATTTTAGGCATTACAGGGATTACTCAAAACAGAGAAATAGAAAAGAACAAAGGGAGGAAGGACATCGCAAGTCAAAAATACAAGTGAAACATGAAACCTCCATCTGAATCCCTTATTTGTTTACTTTTAATGTCTATTAATGTACCGGTGAGGTCGGGTTTGTCCATGGAGTGTGTGTACACCATCTCTCTTATCAGCTCTACCGTGTTGTCGAGAAACTCTGCGGATCTGATGTGGGTTCTGGTTTTCGGGCCAGTTTGTTTGAACAAGGCCAACAGGTCATTGGGTCGGACAGAACCATCCGATACAGACGACTTCACTCTGACAGAAATGAGAGAAAATAAAAATACTTTATGGCATCATTTTGTAGCTCTAAACTCTGACTGTATGATACAAAGCGACTCATTTGTGTCTAGTTACATGTTTCTATTTCTGATTGGTTGATACTTCAATCAAATGAGCTATGACAGAGTATTCTTTAAGTCTGTATGCAAATGTCACCTCTCATTGGTGTGCTCGTACGCAGCATCGGTCAGCTCTCTGGCTCGGCGTAAAGCTTCCTGAATGAAACTAGATCCCAAATACACTGGAAAAACACCACATGACACTTCACTACAAAACCTGCCATTCAGCTTTTGCTATTTGAGTTGACAAAAACTGCAGTAATGGAATTAAAATGTCTTATTATGTACTTGTCAGTCTTGTATATGCAGTTGGTGAGCACAAAGAAAGCATTAAGCTACAAATTATTATTATTTTTCCAGAAAAAGACTAACGTACCTGTTGCATTCTGGGAAGGAAAAAGAGATGTGGATGACAGCGGCAGAAGCAATATCATAAATACAGATATAATCATGCATGAGAAAGATTCCTGCAATAAGAAAAATATACATATACAAATTTACAAAATAATGTATATATGTATGTTAATGCATACACACACACACAATGTATTATTATACATGAGTAAACAATCAGAAAACTACACAAAAATATTTTTGTATAGTTTTTTTCATGTGTAATAATTATTGTATATATTATTATTTTGCACAACTGTTGCATACTTTTGTAATAATTAGTTTTTATGCAATTATTATTTTCTATATAATTATTGCACATACATGCAACTATTATTCAAAAAATAATTTAAATATTAAAATAATAATTAATCAAATAACTAAACAAAACAATTATTAAACAATTGTAAAAAAAATATTGTAAAAAATCATTACATGAATGTAATTTTTTTTTCATGTGTAATAACTACAGTATAGTTGCTACTATTATACAAAATAATAGAAATATGAAAATAATGTATAAACAAAATCCTAAACATTGTATATATATATAAAAAAATGTATACACAAACTATAAAAATACACAAATATACAACTATTGTACAAAATAATATTAATATAAACATTTAAATAATATATTAGTGTATTTCTTAGTTGTACTTACCAAGCATGTCGTATCCATCTGTACGGTCTCGTATTCTCACTTTTTGTCTTGTAAAATATATAACATTTTGTTCTTGCTTCAAAATAAAACTTGGGCTTGTGTACAGAAGAGTAGTGGTAATGTACAAAAATACAATAAATAAATAGCAATGAATGCAGAAAAATAATGTTATAAATATGCACAATAATTAGCCAGAGTATTTATACATCACAATCTGAACAGTTTGATGATGTGCGACTGTACAAATCAGTGTAATTACGTGTTTCAGAGGGTCTGTGTCGGCCGTGTGTGAGGGGACTGGCTTTTATACGCTGGCTTCGGTCTACAGGTATGTGCAGAATTCGGTTATCTGTGTGACTGGTGACAACAATTCAACATCAAACGATCCCTAACACACAGAGCGAATGTCCTGCGCTGATCCAAACCCATCATCCTCTATCTAATGGGGTAATCGACCCAATCACTCCTCATGCAAGTCATATAGAGCCACAGCAGTTTCACCTTCTGAACCAAACGTGTTCAACGTCGCTATGGTGTTCTAGGGTGTAATATTATCGGGTATCAGCCTGTGGGATTTTACCAGTTTTCTGTCCAGCAGGTGAAAATGATGCATCTGATCACTTGTTAAAGAAACAGCACACATGATTTGAGGAATCATTCATGTCTGGAGCTCAAACGGTGCAGGATGTGTGATACTTCTGGTAATGAGTTTGTTGTATATTTCCAGTAATGCCCCTTCTCTCTGCCCACCTGCGGATGACACTTCTGCTGGCACGGGTACGATCAGATTGAAGACACACCTGGAAAAGAGGTCAGTGGAGCAACAGAGAAAAACAGTCTGATAAGAGAAATTGGAAAGTGAGGAGAACAGAGTCGGGGATTTCCGTTTGATGACTTTAAAAAAAGGCCGTTGTTCTCGCCGAACACGAGTTTGACGCACAGAAGCGAATAACTTTACACGTCTGATTGGACCACGTGCGCCACATACAGAGCAAACAGTGTTTTTGTAACACAGCATGACCATTTACCATTCAAATCTAGTGTCACTGTGAAAGAAAATCACTTTAATTCATTACTAGTCTCTATAAAGTATAAATTATATTCGTTTGCATGAAGAGCGAAAGACACTTTCTACACGATTATAAATTAACATGATACTCATATTTATTGTTTTCATTAAGAGCAGCCTGATAAACCAGATGGCATTAGTTACAAAAAGCTTTCGTTCATACATTCACATGTTAAAAGAACACAAGTCGGTTAGTTTTTCTTTGTTTGATAAGGCCCGTGTTTGTTCTCAAATACTTGCATATGAAAATCACATTAGGACCGTTAAATAGATAAATATGCATTTATTTATTTTCCATATCTATTTAAGGAATATTGTATACATATATATATATCCCTCATATAAATATGGAAAACACTCGGATATAGAATCTAAAGCATCTTTACATAAACTGATGCATCAATTCAATGGGATAATTTATGTACAAATGAATGATATTTCATTAAAAAGGCCCATTGTTAATACTGTGTCAACACCTTATTAAATAGCTTAATTAGAAATACTGAAGAACAGTTTAGTCATGTGACACCAACGCAGCGCTTCCACCATTTACAGCACAATACAGTCTTCTCACTGCTGGTGCGAAAAAGCTAGTGGAATCCGTGTTAGATTGCGACTGAAAAGGTCCAGTGACCCGAGATCATCTGATCTAGAAACAGCCATACAGAGCTGATCCCAGAGCAGTGTGTCCATACTGAGAGCAGCACGGGCTTCTGGAGGCATACGCAGAGATGAGGTGGACACGGGGGGTGTTAAGCGTGCTGAGACCACAGGAACCGGTCACAGCGCTCCAACATGGTCTGAATCAGTGCTCTAAGAGGACAGTGAGAGAAAACGCATGAGAACAAAAACTGTTAAACATTAAACCCATGTTCAGGATAGGATATACAAGCACACTGCGCAGTATATACTATACTATGCCTACTGTTTTCAAATGACATTCCTAAAGGAAAACTACTGCACAATACAGTATATACTGTACGCTGCCTACTATTTTCCAAAAAACTATTTGTTTGCAATGGAATATAAGCATACTATGCAATATATACGCTGTACATTAGGGTGGTCCTTATCAAGTCCAATTTTTTTTTTTTGCAAAATGTTAGTGTCTTAACCTCTTAAACTGTTCCTTTTAACTTCAAAATTAGAAATATGCAAAAATGTTGACAAAAAAATATATATATTTAGAGGTAGCTCAATCATGTGGAAGATTGCCTATGTTAAGCTGTGCGGCGTTATTGTGATATGCAAATAATATTAAAAGTTGCTGCAAATGAACTACATTTTATTGAAACAATCTCAGGGTCAATTTCAAGGAACGTAATGTAATTTTTTAAACCAAAAAATGTGCTCTAAACCCAAACAATAACCAAGGTGATCTCAATAGAAATATGTATTGATTCCACCAGGAGAGGTAAATCTGCTAAACCAGGGTCATGGATGGATTAATTTGGATTTAGTTTCTACAATAAGTAAACTGAGATATGTATCTAAAATACATATTTAGGAATATATGGTGCATTAGATGCTTTTATGGAGATTTTTTTGGGAATTTTACTAGCCAGGTACAATACCAATTCAAATGATCTGTTTTTACGAAAATCATCAAAATCTCAGAAAGTTTAAAGCTATTGAGCTGCCAGTAATTATTATGTTACTGCCATAAAAGTTGGCATGCTGTATTATCTTATATAAAGGAACAATTTAAAGGGTTAAGAGCATGACAATTGGAGACTTTAAAAATAAGGACCACCCTACTGTACATTGCCTATTATTTTCCTAAAACAATGTGTTTGCAATGGAATACTAACGTTCTGCTATATAATGTACACTTATACTAATGTACACGAAAACAATGTCTAAATTTGAAATAGCATACTATTTCATACTACTCTTACTATTTCTCCTATATCCTTATACGCCAGAAATAGTGCTATGCTAGTAAGCTATTCCGAATACAACCAATGTGTTCAGAATGGAAAATTATTAGGATATTGTGCTGTATATACTGTACACAATCTACTTATTTATTTATTTGTGTAATAGTAGCGTACTGCTTGCTATATACAGTACACAGCCTACAATTTTCCAATTAAACTAAATTCAAAATAGCATACTCTTACTATTTCTGCCATATAAGGGTATAGAAGAAATAGTAAGAGTGGTATAGTAGTATGCTATTTTGAAACATATAGTCTGAATTTGGACTAGTATGAAAGCATGCAATTCCAAATTCAGACTATATGTTTGGAATAGAATTTTAGCACAATGCACACAGTATATACTGTAAGACTGCCTATTTTTTTTATTTTTAAATGACATATAATGAAATACTACCATTCTGCTTGCTATATACACTACTATTTTTCAAAAGCGGAAGGGTATATTATCATACTACGCTGTCTACTATTTTCCAAAACCAATTACATGGGAATGGATTATTGGCATAATGCAGAGTATAACTGTTGACTGCCTACTATTTTCCAAAACAATGTTTAAATTTGAAATAGCATACAACCATACTACTAACCATACTCTTACTATTTTTTACATATCGTTATCTGGCAGAAATAGTAAGAGTGCAATGCTAGTATGTTATTCCGAATTCAACAAATATGTTCAGAATGGAAGAATAGCATACTTTGCAGTACACACTGCACACAAACTACTATTTTTTTTATAATCAGTGTGTTCTGCGTGGAATACTAGCGAACTTGCTTACTCAAAACTACAGTAATCAACATTTGAAGTGTATCAAGAAAGTTATGCCTGGTTCAGATTACACGATTTTAGCCCGATTTTGGCCCGATCCATTTGACGTAGGGTGTCGTGGGGATTCGTAAACGACAACGGGCGTCGGGACGCAAGATTCGATCGTTTCCTCTCGTATAGTGTGTCATAGTGGACGACAACCTACGTCGCATCTGCGATGCTTCACGACATCACGATAAAAAGACTAGCATGTTTAATTTTTTAACGGTCCTCCACGACGGGTTCCGTCAAGAGTGAGTGTTTGTGTGCGTGAGTGAGTGAGTGAGCGTGTGAGTGAGTTAGTGAGCGAGAGTGAGTGAGTGTGTGTGTGCGCGAGTGAGTGAGTGAGCGTGTGTGTGCTCGAGTGAGTGAGTGAGTGAGTGAGTGTGTGTGTGTGTGTGTGTATATGTGCGAGTGAATGTGTGTGTGTGTGTGTGAGACGGCTCGTGATGACTGGTCGGAAAGCAACGTGTAGTCTGACAGGTTTCTTGTCCACGACACAACAAGATTTTTAGGAGTCAAAATCGTGTAATCTGAACCAGGCATTAATCAAAGTTGTCCTAAGACAAGAACGGGTTTTGTTCAAAATTCATGTATGACTTTGATGAAAGGTTTTGATCCACTTCAAATGTCGACTAGTGTATATACTGCACTTTACTGTTTTTCACACGCTCACCTTTGCCGCTTCTCAGCCATACGCAGCAGATCACAGACCAGCGTGGAGCGTGAACTGAGATCCACCTGTATCCCGCGTTCCTGGAGGGCCGTCAGGGCCTGGTCCGGCCCGAAGACCTTGACCAGACGCAGGATGATGTTCTCTGGGCTGACCCGAATGCTCCAGTCATTTGAACTGTTTGATAGGTCAGAGGAGCCGTCGCTCGTGCCATTACTGTTAGTGTCGTCTGAACAGGATCCATTGGTGCTGCTGGGCAGAGGTGAAGTGGGCGGAGCTTCGTCGACTGAACTGATTTGCTGTGAGAGCTGGAGTAGCAAAACCCACTCATCAAGAGACTGAGGAACAATACCTACAGAAAGAGAAAAAGCGATATTTTAGGGTGAGTTTACACGACAACGAAATGCTTAACACTGTGAAGTTTCTACTTTGAGTTTTCCATGTACAGACGACGCCATCGTCAAAATGATCCCCATTCACACGGATCCACGACAACGACAAAAAACGCTGTATTCTGCTGCCAGGCCATTAGATGGCGATGAAACACTATAAACTGAACACGTAATACGCATGTGCATGACGTCATCATCTTTTTGTTGTTAGTTACACAGAAACCGTTTTTAAAAATGTGCGTTTTCAGGCACCCAAAACGCCATTGTCGTGTAAACGACCCCTTAGATATGGCATAAAAAGTTTTATGATTTAGTTGAAAACAGTGTCATGTAAAGAGCCCCTTAGATATGGAATAAATGCTGCAGAACTGATTCATGGGTTATTTAAGGCCTGGTCCACACGCACACGGGTATTTCTATTCGGAGTTTCTAAAATCTTCACCCTGGCAGGAGTTTTAAAAAAAGTTTGGTTTCAGTGACCGGATACTGCATTTGCGTGAGGACGAAACTGCATAAAATGAAAGCTGCGGTTTTGAAAATACCCATGTTAGTGTGGACAGGGCCTGAGTGTCAGACAGACAGTTCTTGGTTAGCGAATTAGACTTTATATTGACAGTCTCTCTTCGTCTGTTCATCTAAAAGACAGTTTTGAGTATCTGTGATTGTTTTACCATCATCCTCCTCTAGAAGCGTCATGTCATCCAGTCTGCAGATGGCGCTGAAAGCCTCTGCTCGCCGCTGCAACTCTCTGCACAGGTACAGGTAACCCATCCAATACCTGGAGAGACAATTAACACAGTCACAGTTTATACAACTACCCATTCTGATTGAATTCTATCCGTCCTAATTCTACACTCACCCTTGAGTTCTACACATCTCCAGCATCTTCTGTTTGGAGGTCAGATCAGCAGGCAAGCGGATCAGCAGAGACAGCAGACGCCCATAACCCCAGCTGAAGAAATGAGAGTGCCACCTACAGCACAGGAGACAATATAATCAGCGAAATAGGAATATAGTATATTTACCCCCCGTTTCACAGACAAGGCTTGAGTCTAGGTCTAGTCTTGAGGCTTGAGTCTATATATATATATAAATATATATACACATACATACATAAAAACTTTCAGTGCATAATTTTTGGAGACAACATTTGTTTTACAGACAAAAATCGTTTTGTGTACCTGGGCTGTCCGTCAGGAGTGAGTGTGTCATCCCTTAGTGGGGCATCTTGGGATAACGCCAGTTCCAGCCAATCCTGTCGCAGAGTTTCTGGCTGGAGAAGAGAACCCAAGAAAGACAACCTGGGAGATGAAAAAAAAAAAAAAATGTATATAGATTATTTTATATGTTCAAGAATATAATATCACAGTGTAAAAATGACACATACACAACCTTAACAATCAGGACTAACACACATTGTAAAACATTGTATAATGTAACACGGCCGTACCGCTGCTGCTCGGCTCGTGATTGGACCAGATTGTCCAGATAAGGCAGAAAGTGGCTGGGTAAAGCCATAGCCATGATGTCAGAGGGGAGGATTGTGGGATAGAACTGCGGGTAGGCACGAACGGCCAGCTCCCCGTGCTTCTCATAGAGTCTACAGAAAGAAAGCAAACATTATATTCAATATAAATAGTTTAGAGCTTTATTAATCCCCATGGGGCAATTCATTTAAACCGTCATGGTGCTTCACATATAACACTTAAAGGGATGGTTCGGAGTAATTTCAACCTAGGGTCCTTTGCACCATGACCTCGAGCCAAACCCCCCCCCCAGAAGCTTTTTTTTCCTTGGTTGAACATTATTAAAGTAAGAGCTTATTTAGAGATATCAGCCGGATGGCTTAGTGCAGGCGCTAATGTATCTTGTAAATTACCCCACTAATAATTCCCAGAATGGTACCAAACTTCTACAGTAGTACAAATAGGTTCTGTACTCAATAAAACGAGGCATTGAAAAGTTTGTAAGTACATCAGGAGTTTATTTAAATAACACTTGCCCTGATGGCTTATGCTACCGCTAACCCGGAAGTCGAGGTCACTTCCGAGATTTGGGAAAAGCATAAAATAAATAAATAGTAAGTGAATACAAAATGATGTGTTCACACCTCTGCAGGTGACCATATTGATAATATATAGATACTAAGTGTGTGTTTTGCTCTGAGTGATGTAAACTCACCTGTACAGGTGTGAGAGGAGCAGAGGTGTGTTCCAGGGCTGAAGTTCTCTCAGACTGCGCAGAGACTTCAGCAGGTCGCCCTTCTGAATCACTTCCACCACCTTACTGGCCTGAGTGAACTCTACCACCCGCCAGAAACAAAAAAATGTCACCATGTTTTTAGGAATAAAACGTTGTATAAAATCAGGCGAATTATATATGAATAAACCCTTCCGTTAAAACCTTTAGAATATAGATAGGAATTAAACTGTAAAGTTTGGTGTATGTAAAGATGCTGAAGTGGAGATTTCTGAGAAAAAACTCACTGGCTTTTAAAATAGGTATTGTGATTGAAATCTACAGGTGCAAATAGATGCAATAAAATAAACACTCAAAGGTGCATTTTAGATGTATTATTTCCACTACTCTGAAAAAACATGTTATAAAAAGCCAAATAGCATTAAAAAAAACAATGTTTTTTTCCAGTAGTGTCTTGCCTAAGCAGAATTGCAATAAAAAGCAGGTTTATTATTACAGCTACTCTTCATTTTTGTGAAAACGTACCCAGCATGCCAGCGATATATGCCTTCAGCACCTCTCTGTGCTCTCTGTATCTCAGCATACACATCTTCCTCACTCTCTCCTGGTCCAACAGGAAGAAGAACCTCCTCAGGAACACACACACACTTTCGACGCCTCCTCTACCGGGGCAGCCCATCTCCAGATAAAGACAGGCCAGCTGTGAGAGGTCAGCCTGGAGGTCAGGGTGCAGAGGTTTGGGGGAAAACAGCTGGATTAATTCAACATGGTTAGCAAGAGGTGGGAATGACGCTCTGACTGGGGCGGTGGAACAAGGGATGGTCTCTCCAAGGTCCTCTTCTTCAGTGAGGGTTGCGGATTCATCCAGGTTAGTAGACGGCGCTGTTAAGATCTCTGGCTGAACCCCGACGCAGCAGGACATTGATGAAACAAGCTCTTCCTCCTCTAGAGGAGTTATTTCTCTAGGTACGGTGTAATCCTCAGGACCCAGAACCCTCTCCAGAACCGGGGCCCAGTCTTGGAGCACATCGCTGAGGCAGACGGGGTCCAGTAAAACCATGGGGTTCTGGATCTGAGAGCTACAACAGAACATATATCAACTCTAATAGCAGTTCAGTGTGCAGTAAAAGCATCAGCAACTACAGTGATTGGCTAGTCATACATATATATATATATAAATCTAAATAAAAATCCTTTGACACAATGCAGGTCTATTAAAAATGCAGTATATACACTAGTCAACATTTGAAGTGGATCAAAACCTTTCATCAAAGTTATACATGAATTTTGAACAATACCCATTCTTGTCGTAGGACAAGGCGGGTCTCGGGCGCTGTTGCTATTATACCGGCGGGATAAATGACTCTTGCACCCGACGCAAATCTAAAATGGGTTGGTCTGAAGTAGCTTCATTACTCATAGGTGTGGTTTGGGCGTAACGTGAAATAAACCAATCAGAGCGTCATCTCACATTCCCTTTAAGAGCAGGCGTGCTTGTTCCATGGCGGTTTACTATTATAACGGCAGATTTGCCAGGCGCACGCCAGGAGCGGTTCACAGCCGAGGAGAGCAACGTGATACATGCGTCGGTGTACAAAGTCAATTGCGCTGGGTGCAAGATAAGCTTATAGTTTAACTGTCTGCAGCAGTAGGAAGGAACTCACATGGCTTTCTTTGTGGCGTCTCTCAACTCCTGCAGCTCAGACTCCGAGCTGGACTGCTCAGCGTTCATTCTTATAGAGAGACAATCAAAAACCACAATACAAACAACGTAACTATATAAAACCATCAATAGCAGCAGTCAGACAACATTAACACACTTACTCATGCTCGCCTTCCTCTGGAAGAGGAGTCGCTGTGACCGTGACCTCTCCTTGAACGCCTTCCCTGAGGTCAGGCCGAGGCCATAGGTCTGAGTTCATCTGAAGCGTGTTGATCTTCTCGGTCGTCTTTTTCACAAAGCTAGAGACACTGACACACACACACACACACATTTACAATTATAAATCGCTACGATCATAACCAAGATCAGCAATGACAGTCCAAAACATAAGCAGCTGGTTTTCAAATAAACAACGTCTGCATTCATTAAAAAAAACAAAGAGAAGGAGAAATAGTTGGTAACCTCGCCAATCATGCGCATCAGTGTAAAATGAGACAATGTGTCAAGGACATATGTGACACAACGACAAAAACAGGAAGTCACAGTTTTAAAAATAACATGGGTTTCAGCAGCTGCATTTTAATGAGCATTAGAGCTTCCTTATGACCCAGCCAATCAGACTGTGTCTGGTGTGAAATTTAAGAGGAAATGAAATTACAATGAAATATAAGGGGAATTTATGTGGCCAGATGCTTAAGTGTGTGTGTGTGTGTGTACCTGTCTCGAACAGCCTGCAGGGCGACTCGTGGGGGTTTTGAGCGGAAAGTAAGAGGCAGAAACTGCAAGCCGAGGTCTGACCTGTCGCCCTCTCCGCGCACAGACTGAGAGTCTTCAGGACAGCAAAAGGAGGAGTTGAAAAGATAGACAGATGAATGAAGAGAATGAGAAAATGTGGAAACAACTAGACGAAAGCACAGAATAAAGCAGATATTAACTGATTCATCACATGACGAAGGTCAGCTAGAATACTGATCAGAAAAAGTGTTCAAAACACCAGATAAATGATTAAACTGCTGCTCACTGATGTTTTTAGTGTATTTTATTGCAAAATATTTGACATACAACACACTGACATACAATTACTACTATAAAACCATTTAAAAATTCACAAATAATTATATATTTTTTGTCATAAGTGTAAACTTTGTTTTTTATTTTGGTCGATAGCTCTGCACGCAGTTAAATCACATTGGTTCCCTTTATTGAACATCAAAATTGTTATTAAAGATCAATTCTGATTGGCTGAGTTTGTTGCATAATGTAGTTTTTTGCTGCTTTCAGTGAAGATGCGAAAATTAAACTTATTTACTATCTTAATACATGTTCCTGGTGTTATTATTCTCAAAGATTCATCCATGCAGGTACTCCAAATGCAAAATAAGGGTATGCTCTGCCTCTAAAATGGCTTCCCTTTACGGCTGATGTCACAGTAAATAAAATGAAGTCCCACTTTACATTTTTATATCTTGTTGAATATCCTTGCTCACTCTGAAATATGTCAAATTACTGAAAATTGGTTGCTTCAAGACACAGTGTTACAGTTTCTGTGTAGTTTTACAAGCTAAATCGTTATGTGTTGAAGAAAGTCCCTTTCTGGTCATTAGTGAAATGTGAGTGGATTACTTGTTGTATTCGGACAAGGAATTCCCATTGAGAGAGCCGAACTCTTACTACTTCCCTTTTAGGTTTGAAATCGATCTCTCTGTCTCACCATTGTCCACCTGCTCTTCCTCAGTGAAATTGAACTCCTTCAGCCGCTCCTCCTCAAGCATCGATTGGTTGGCGAGGGAGTTGGTGTCATCATCTGATTGGCTGCCTCTTCGGCTGATGACGCGGTAGATGCCGCAGTCCAGAACGTTAAAGCTCTCCTGCGCAGGAAGAGTCATTTAGCATTTAAAAAATGTGTCTCTATACATATGTGACCCTGGACCAGAAAACCAGTCACATGGGTCAATTTTATGAAATCGAGATTTATACATCATATGAAAGCTGAATAAATAAGCTTTCCATTGATGTATGGTTTGTTAGGATAGGACAATATTGGGTCGAGATACAAATATTTGAAAATCTGGGTGCAAAAAAAATCTAAACATTGAGAAAATTGCCTTTAAATTTCTCCATTTATGTTCGTGCTTTTGCTGCATTCACTCACAAAAATAAATGTTTTTATATATATATATATATATATATATATATGCACTCACGTGCGAGGAAATGCTGCTCCTGCGGCTGCTGCAGGCCGAGTCCAGTGGCTCCAGTTTGCTGATCACTTCCTCCAGCTGACCAATCAGCTGCTGCTGGGAGGCGGAGTTTAGCTGAGCCTTGAGATGCTCCAGTCGATCAATGGGGAGGGACTTCCTGGCCTGAGGAAATGCAAAAGAGAGAGACTATTTTTGGAATGGAGCACTAGCGTAATATTTAAAGCACACTGAACAGTATATACTACCTCTTTCTTAAAAAGCCCACTGAAGTGCCTTGGAACACGCAGCTTTGCTTGACGTTATTTCCACTTAAACAGGAAGCTAAGGCGGGACATATTGAATAGCCCCTCCCCCTTTTCAAAATATCCAATAGCGTTTAGTTTACCTCACAGACTTCAAGTCGTACTTGACTGCACCATGGAAGCGAATCAGAGCGCTGATGATAAGTTGGATTCAATGGTAGAGGTGTGAATAAATACTATACATTTCATTCTTAACCAACATACAGTTGGAAAACGGAATAAAACTCGAGCGTTTGAGCAACCGAACACACATCTCCAGCCCATATTGCTTTGTGACGTGTCAACGGTCGCTGTGGCCAGGTGGTATTTATAGCATAGGGGGCGGAGCTTTAGGTTCTAGAGAGCATTTGATTGGAAAGAAGATGTGATGAGAAGCTGAAGTGTTATACAAATCTGTGATCCATTTTAGCAGAAGTGAGAGACTGTAAGTTTTGAATGCTTATATCTCCTAAATGTGAATTTTGTCATTGTTTTGGAACACAGCAGCTTATTCATAACCTTAAGGCTAACATATTCACACTAAAAGCTAAAAAACGTACATTTTGATTTCAGGGGGCCTTTAATCTAGTATGTAAAACAGCATGTAGTATAAATGCGTGCTCAAAGTGTTCTTGTTTGTGCGTACCCTGGATGTAATAACGGTATGCTGAAACATGCAGCAGACGGTGGCGGCGAGCATCCAGTTCTCCCTCTTCATCAGCCGCTCCACACAGCGATCAGGTGACACCAGCAACAGGTGAGACAAACGTCCGTCACCATGGAGACAAAATACCTCGTTACGGAAAACTGAAATCTCCACCACATCTATAGAGGGAGGAAGACAGATATGGATCCAAGTGCCGTAAAACGATCAAAATGGACTTACAATATATATTTTTAAATAAGCTAAATTAATTAATTTTTTATTATTTTATTAAAAATTATATATATTAGTAAAAAAAATCTAAAAATAAATAATATATATAAAAAATACAATTTTGAAAATAACAAAAACAATAAATTACTTTTTTCCATACTTTGTTTATATATTTTTTATGTTTTATGTCAATTGGGTTGATTTTATATTATTAATATTTATTTATTACCATAATTATACAACTATTAATTTTATAATAAATGTTACATTTATAATAAATATTTTTTGGAAGACAGATAAAGACCCATGAGCTATAATATCATAAAATACTTGGAGTGAATATACTTTTGTGCATGCGTCACTTTCATGATGACCTCTCACCTTTGACCTCTGTCCACAGCAGAACCTGACCACTGTGAGGTGTGAAGATGTAAATGGCAGAATCCGTCCAGGTGAGCAGATTTTGATCACTAAGAAACACAAAAAGTCAAATATAAACACCAGAACCCTTTCAAACCTGAGACGTTATCTTTGTAATCATAATACACACAGCAGATATGAAATACTGTGTCTTTACCAAAGAGGTCATGTGTTATTTTAATACAAGGAGTGGTTACCCAAACTGAAGGAGTCTTGGGAAAGCCAGAGACTGAGGACTCGTCTGTGCGGGATTGAAATGAGGCTCATTCCTGAACACAAGCCATGTAAAAAATACACAACAAAAATGTAATGAGAGATAAAGAATGGAGATACAGAACTAAGGGCCAAAATGATGTCACAAGTAAGTGTTAAACACACAAACACACACTTGTAAGAGACGAGGGGCAGCGGTGGGCAGGCCAGCAGCTGTTTGAACTGGTGTGTGCTCAGGACTTCTCCACTGAAGCTGGACTCCCATATGCGTGAGCCGGGCCGGGCGCAGTACAGCTGGGCAGGAGGACCCCCCCCTTGACCCCCCTGACCCCGCTGACCCTGCAGGAGAAAACACGCCCCAAACTCTCCGTCTCGCTCTTTATTACCCACACGCCAGAACTTCTCCCTGAGAGAAAGAGAGACAGGAACAGACTGAATTTATTTCTTAAAAGTATGTGTATGCATTAAAAGGGTCCTATTGTGCATTCTTTTACATCTTTCTTTAGTGTGTAATGTTGGTGTTTGAGCATGAAAAAGGTCTGCAAAGATACTAAGCACAAAGTCCCTCCAGCGGGAGTTCTTCTCTATATCAGTGTCAGTGTTTCTGAACTCCCTGAAACGCCTCCATTGTAGTCTTGAGTTTTCTTCCGGGAACGAATACGTCACAATATTCCTCATTATAATAATTAATACGCAGAATAAAGGGGCGGGGCCTGGTTGAATTAGCTAGTAGTGTGTGGAAACTGGCGGTTATGGTAAGGGGCCAATCACAACACACTGATCCAGCCGACCAATCAAAGCACACTGTGCTTTTCAGAAGGAGGGGCTGGGAAAAGAGGAGCAGCAACAATGGAGAATTTGGGCAAAATTATGTCTCTCTTGAACATTCAAGTATGAAAACCTATTTTAGCAGACCCCGATAAACAAATCAAGAAATGTTTTCAGATTCTTTTTTTTACATTTGATAAACATTTAATCTAAGTTATGGTCTGAGGACATGGGGAAAATGTGATATCAATGTTTGATATGATAAATTTGATCAAATAAAGAGCCCAATTCATACATTTGCGTCAAGAATTCAAAGTGAACAAACAGTTTTTTAAACTAATTGCGGGTAAAGGGACGTGTCGTCCTGTGTTTCCTGCCAACACACACACCTCTCGGTGTCACACAGGTAGCAGCGGCTGAGAGACGAGACTATCAAGTGTCCGTCTGTGTATCCCAGCTGAACGACGCGTGAATCCACGGTGGTGATGGTCTGAACTGGGAACATCACAAACGCAGAGCCCTGTTTGGAAGCAAAACCAAACCACAAACAAACACACAAGCTCCGATTAGTAAAACAAATCGGATACATTTTTTTTTTTTGTGTGTGTAGTGTGTGTGTGTGTGTGTATGGCTTTGTCTTATGTGTATGCTTGTATGCTGCAACCAAATTGCCTTCGAAAAATTAATAACGATGAACTGAACAAGCACAGATTCAAAATCACTAATTGTTATTTAAATAAAATACACTACCGTTCAAAAGTTTGGGATCAGTATGAACACGTGGAAAAAGTTCTCTTATACCTTCCCGAGTTTTGCCGACCCAGCCCGGACGCAGGACACTTTCCCCCCGACATCTCCAGCAAACACTCGGAGGGCCACGGTGTCCCAGCACAGAGATGTTAGCGTCTGTCCGCGATGCTCCCAGGACACACACACGCGCTCAGGACGGCCACGCCTCTCCAAGTGCAGCTCCCACACCACCACCAACCCCTGACTGGCGTACACACACAAACAAACGCATCCAGATTGTCAACTACAAACACCAGGAGCACATGTTAAATGTGGCGAAGATGAATACCTTGTTGCTACAGCGATAAAGTCCTCATCATGGGGGCAGCATGAGACCTGTGTGATTGAGCCTTCCTAAATAAAGACAAAGAAGATACACACTAGCCACGTTTCCATTACAGATTTGTGCAAAAATGTGGTTTCAAACACCCAAATGGCTGTTCCCTCAAATAGTGCCATATTTAAAGTTTTTTGGCTTTTAGTATGAATATGATAGCCTTACTGGTATCTATAAGCTAGTGTGCTCCAGAACAATGACAAAATTCGCATTTAGAAGACCAAACCCAACATTGAAAATGAAAATCAGGTTGATGTCAGAATCCAACGCCAGAATCCAACATCAGAATCCAACGAATTGTATTGTGGTTGAAAATGAAAAGTGGGTTTGAACCCGACAGAACCCGACTGATCTTGGTTTCTGACGTCATCAACCTGACTTTCATTTGAAAAGTTGCAATCAAAATCCTCCCCTGGCTGACGTTACTACTTTCTACTCAAGGACCTTGACAGAATTGTAGTGGAGTAAAAAGTACAATATTTGTAACAAGTAACAAGTTTCCAGCAAAAATAATACTCAAGTAAAGTACAGATAGTCAAAAAGTGTCTCAAGTACTCAAGTAAATGTACTTTGTTACTGTCCACCTCTGGTTTACGTATATAGGCAGCCACTGCACTAGCCGTTATTATTAATCAAAGGAGACGTGTGTGTTATCCAACCATTAATGGCAAGGAAAACCCCTTATACTTATGAGGTTTCTCATTTCTGCTTCAAGGTCTTGATAATTGTTGCACTTCTTTGTTGTTTAGAATCCAGTATTGTATTCCCGTATTACTTTTGTCTTTTATGAGTTTAATAAAGAACTCTTCTGTCCAAACACACCACGTCATCTTTAAAGGTCCCATTCCATGAATTATTTTATTATTTTAGAATGTTTCCTGGGGTGCCCTTATAATGTTAGTATGTTCAAAAGATCAAAGTAGATCAAAAGTTGTTATAATTTAGAAATAAAAGGCATATTTCCTAGCCTGATTTTAGCCTCTGATTTGAACGCTCTGTTTGAAGGGGCGTGTCTGTGTGAGACTTCAGTGTAAACGCCCACTGCTGTGATTGGCTGCTGTGAGACTTCAGTGTAAACGCCCACTGCTGTGATTGGCTGACATGCTTGCATATGAAATATTTAGCATTACATGTGGAACTCTCTCGAAAACTTTTACTATTACAGCTATTATACGTTTTTACTATTACAGCTATCGGGATTAACGAATAGTGAGAAGTTTAAGTATTTAGATCTATTCCCATCACATAAAAGGTTACAGTGATGAGCACTGAGCAGATGACAGCCTGTTGATCACGTGAATGAAGATCTTATCATTGCAACGCAGTTTCTGCACTCTCACTAATGATTTCACCAATGCAAACATGAGGTAAGTACAGTAAGAGCTTCGTTGTGCAGTGTAACAGCGTCATAGATTTCATAACGAGTTTTGGCAAGTGTCCAGATAAACTCGCGCTGTGTGATTGACAGCTTGGGCGACTGGAAAGGGATTGTTCTTGGATCGCTTTCTGTATATATATTAATCACAGTTTACGTAAGATTATTTTCATCCTACTAAGAGAAACGACTTGAAGTTGATCGTTTAGTCACTGGCTTGATTTACTGATGCATAAACAGTATTGAACGACTTTGAGAGAAAGATTATCTGTCAGAACTTGAACAATTACACATCAGACATTCACATAACCCACTGGTTCTTCAGAGGCTCGGATGAAGGAACTAAAAAAATACTTTTGTGTTCATTTGTACATCCAAACACTGAGCAACTGCCATGCTTCGCTCGTTTGCAAGCCATGATGTCTCTCGAGGAAAAACCAATATCGCCCTCGCGCAGCTCATTTTCTCATGGGCGGGCCAAATTCTCTTTGCGGGCAAAGAAGAGAAAGGGGAGGTGATGGCCAATTGTTATGGCCGATATTATAAATCTTTTTTTCTTTTTGGAAGAGCATCCGGAGACATTAACGTTTATCGATGTGATGTATCCCAGAAATCAGCAGGACTTTTTTTTTTACATTCTGTCCCTATTTTCACTCGTCTGTAAACACTTCCTGTTTCCTTGAAAAACACTTTTCGTGAGTCAAAGCGGAGCATGATGTAAGTGAAAGATGATACCAATATAGACGACAATAATAATGCATTATACTCCGACTATGACTGTGTGATCAATAACTACTTCACAGAGCCAATAAAACTCAGGAAGAAGCAAACGCATCATGCATACACCATTGCAGACTGCACAAAGACTAAACACACAATTGATAACATTGGACAGTAGCATTTCAACACTGCTGATATTTCTATGCAGAAACTCAGTCACTAAGTGTGTAAAAGGGGAACTTGTGAAATGAGTTGGCTGTGTGTACTTTGTGTGTGAGGATGAGTTTCTGCTTCCAGCCGTCTCTCTGAATGAGGTGAAGTCCTCCGGAGGACGTGCCCAGAGCGAGCCACTTTCTGGACACCGAAAGGCATGTGCACTGCGGGACACAGACAGAGAGAGAAGGATATTAGAAAATATTAGAAATAATTGAAGGGATACTCCACTTTTTTTGGAAATAGGCTCATTTTACAACTCCCCAGAGTTAAACAGTTGAGTTTTACCGTTTTCTAATCCATTCAGCCGATCTCCGGGTCTGGCGGTACCACTTTTAGCATAGCTTAGCATAGATCATTGAATCGGACAAGACCATTAGCATCTCTCTCATGAGAGAATAGTTCCTAGCCATATCAGCCTAGAAAATCGCAACTTTTCATTTTCCGTCGGTCTTAGTACACGATGTAACTACAGAAGAGTCAAGTTTTAAATAGGAAAAATATCGAAACTCTTTGGTCATTTTTTTTAGAGAGAAGCTAATGGTCTTGTCCGATTCAATGATCTATGCTAAGCTATGCTAAAAGTGGTACCGCCAGACCCGGAGTTCGGCTGAATGGATTCGAAAACGGTAAAACTCAACTGTTTAACTCTGGGGGAGTTGTAAAATGAGCCTATTTCCAAAAAAAGTGGAGTATCCCTTTAAATATAACATTATTGATTGCTTAAAGGGTTCGTTCACCCCAAAATGAAAATTCTGTTTTGAACTTTTTGAAGTGTTAAAGTGGTAGTTGCGTAGCTGTCAATGGAGGGACAGAAATCACACAGATTTCATCAAAAATATCTTCATTTGTGTTCCTAAGATGAACGAAAGTCTTACGCGTTTGGAACAACATGAGGGTGAGTAAATAATGACAGAATCAATTTAATGCTTTTTGATGAATAAAAGTATTAATTTCTTTAATTTCTAATAATCTTATGTCACAATAAAAAAAAAAAAAAATAAATAAAAAAATTGTAATGTTCTTAATGAAAAATATTAGTTTTCTCTTTTTTCTGTTCTTTTGGTTTTAGGGTGAAACTACTTGACCCGAACATGTTTTGTTTGATTCATCAACTAAATGATTCCCCTTTATTATTCTCATGGCATGAAATCAAATAAATCTGAAAGACGTTTAATTAAGCTCCCTCAAAAGTAAACACCACCAACTACGCGCAATTCAGGTCAGCTTGGATAACAGTTGCCATAAAAGCTGTACCAATAAACACTTCTACTCTTTCACAATAGTTGAGGTAGTTGAGTAGGTAAGTGCGTATGTTACTTTGATCCGTCCCGAGTCCAGTCGCAGGGCGGAAAGGAGGGGGTCCAGACAGTCAAACTCTGCCAGGACATGAGTGCAGGACTCCACAGGAACCACAGGAATCATCCTGCACCACCAGCCTGAGAGGAAACAACAATAACATTGGCTTTTTAGTGGGAATCATTAGTGAATGCAGCATTTTGGTGCATATCATAGATGCATTTTTTTAGGCATCATATGTGTATTCCAAACAGCAACTTTGCGCAGATTATGCATGCCTGGCATGTTTTAACAAGCAACCAATCACAAAAATGTATGCAAACATTGTTACCAGGTACACAAGCATTCAAACAGCAGCACTTTTGGTCATCATAAGTGCGTCCTGAGTCTGATTATGCCCAAAAATGAGCCCTCAAAAGGCAGCAGCACAGTGAGCTCACTAGGCTGAGAAACAGCTTTCCTCACAGTCATATGATTCCAGGGAAATTCAATTGAAAAAGCATGACTACCACGCATCTCTCCTCTATTTTTCAGTGATTTTCCTTTGCTTTTCCACACAAAAATAGTTCCATTGAAGGGCAACATATACAGACATAAACTATATGATATAAAGCAATGCTTAAACTAACCGAATATACAACAAAAACGTGATGTATAATCTATTTTTGGGAACTTTTACTCTCTTTATTTGTTTTTCACACATCTGAAAGTCAGCAGAAAAGACAAAACGCTTACTCTCGCACACATATACACACATTTGACCGCTTCCGCTTAGTTTTGAACACATATTTACAAGAGTTCAGTTTAAGAAACACTATATAACGTTAAAGGTGAATCTCAAAGTTAGAAGTTATAAATCAAACCGCCGCGTTAGCCGATTAGCATGACTGTCAATCACGAGATCCGAGTTTAAAACTCGCCAAAACAGCCAAAAACATCGAATAAATACATTTTTATTTGAGTTTTTGTCTTTAAAAAAGCAGTTTGTTTACGGTCATAGTTGATCCTGAGCTGGAAATTTAGGTACTTTCACAATCAACGTTTTAGTTTCTACTTCTCCTCGTCATTCTTTCCTTAAATTCTTAGATATATAATTTAAACGTTAAAGGCAATATAAAAAAAAAAATTCAAACGTTATTTATTTATAAATAAATAAGTTGAACTTATTTGAGTTGCTAAATGACACCTCAAGCATTTCAATAACGTATTAAACATGAATTAAGATGTATAAACTCGCGGTTTACCTCCTCCTGAGTTCCAGACGCATTTAAATCTGCGAAACCTCCAGAAATGTAGTAAAAAATAATAATTTAGTGTGTAAAGTGACGGATCATGTGTTTCTTTTCGCCACTGCAATTCCTGCAGTGTGTTTGACAGCTGACTGAAAAAACTGACCGGCGCTACTTCTCCATAGCGATCCACTCATTGTGACGCGCAGTGATTCACACTCGCCCGGGGAACTATTTCTGGCGCCTTTGGACCTCACTTACTATCGAATACATAGGGACCTTTACTTACTCATAGCAAAACTTAATATATCTTCTAATCATGCATGAAAAAAACATTCAAGTATTAGTTGAACATATCTGCTTTACAAACAAATGATTCTTAAAGACGCGTAGGTGTTCCAGCAGTAGTTTGGTCCATTAAAATCTCTGGTTGGTATTGATTGATATTTGAGACGCCCAGGAGAATAAAGCCTGTTCCATCACCAGCAAGCAAAAATAGCCAAGACTCGACCCTCAAACATCTTACGCCCTTGTAATTAATGTGTTTAAGCACCATATTCGTATATAGATGTAGGAATTGTATTATAAAGATGGCCATCACCAAATGCAAGCACAGAATGACTTAACTGAACTGTATGGTGGATCATGAGAAGAGAATATAACCTACAACAGTATTGATTACTGTATACAGTCTGAGACCAATACAAAAAGAGTTAACTTAGTTAATGATGCAAATGGTTAGTGACCTACTGTAGAAACGGTGCAGAATCTTCATTTTTAGTAGCTCAAAATCTCTTTGTTTTACATTAAGCTGCTCAGTTTGGTTTGAGCAGACATTATTCGTTATAATGTTACCATGTCTGGAAGAAGTGTGTGGCCAGTTATTCTATGTTTACATAGATGTATTGGTCTAACAAAGGGTTTTCAAATTGAGCACCACAAGGAAGTAGTGGTTGTTTAGAGAAAAACAGTGCAAAATGCAATTCCTGTCTCAGAAAACATTCAAATAAAGTGTTTCCTCTTCAGGGGTTTTATGGTGTAATATAACAGCTTCCTCACTGTTGGTTAACTGAATACTTTAAGGAAGCGCTTTTAATAAAACACACCAGTTTAATTGTTTAAATCTTGACTTTATTTGAAATAACATACACAACTCAGTGCAGCTAGAGAACACATTATGAAGCAGTGCGGATGAGCATGTACACGTGTTTGTGGCACACAGATCAGTAATTGCACTACATAGAAATTATTATTACTCTTATTATTACAGTATTGCTGTATACCCCTCCCCTTGGCATGTCTTGAGCGACCGATTTCCAATCAGCCTCAAGTCTTGGGGGATTCGAACTGGATTGCAGTATCCGATTTGTAAAGAGTCCTCCTTATCCTTGACTTAAAAGCTTTTCCCTCAAACCGTGTCCTTTGCATTAAACGTTATAAGTTCCTGAGATCTTTCCATGGTATTATTGAGCCAAGTTTGGTCATTGTAGAAATACAACTCTGTTAAAATTTCACATCTTACCTAGGAAATGAAATTATCCACTGGAAAAAAAAAAACGGGAAAGGCAAAAAATGGAACGGAACGAACAAAATAAAAGAGAGAAGTACATAATAATACAGTTATTTCTGACTGGTGCAGCCCATCTCCAAGTGGACCAATAAGATGACAGAATTTGCTCTCTTCAAGCCCCTCCCCCAGGCAGACGCGCTCACTAGCACCTCCAGCGCTGATTGGCTGGAAAATCCGCCCATCAGGCCCCAGTCGGCCCAAGCTGGGAGAGTGTGTCTTTGTTCCTCTCCCTTTTCTTTAAATTCACCCAGAGTCTTTTCTGTCTTTCATCTTTTTCCTCACAGTCTCCTCAGGTTTTTCTCATCATTCTGCGCGTTTGCCAGGCTTGGAACTTGTTGTACGCAGCCTGAAGCATTTCCTCCAGGTGGCCCGTTAGCTTTTGCAATCAGAAAACACAGGAAATTACTATGTAGTTCCACTGTAAGTGCATCAGAATATGAAAAAAAAAAAAGCCCTTAAAACCTCGTAAAATTTCACATTATATGAACAAAAATATTTAAAAAACACTTTATATATGGAAAAATCCAAATACAGGAATCACACCGGAAATTATACACACCTTAAACCTCAAATGACATACAATTTAGCACATAAGAGTTAAATTATGTAGTTTAACAAAAGTATATGTTGAACAATTGTGTGCAACATATCGCATCTTTTCTTTTAAGAGCTGCTTTACAGCTCATTTGAACTCTGATCGCATCATTAAATCATTATTTTCCTGTTTATGCCTGTAAAGCTGCTTTGAGTTTGAAACTATTTGTATTGTATAAAGCGTTATAGAAATAAAGGTGACTTGACTTGACTAAACCCTCCAAAATATCTTGCCAGATTGACTTTCGGTGTAGGTGCTTTACTGTAACTTATTTCTGGTACTCTTCACTTAAGGGTCACACTCGTGATCCTTGGCAGTTATTTTTCTTAATGACGGGAATGTACTATATTTTGTAGCAAAAATATGAATTATTGAATATTTTATATTTTGAGGGGATTTCATGGACCTCACCTAGAGTGTTCACTATAAACTATGCACCATTTATTTCTATATAATGTAATCAAATATATAAATAGTCTTTATGCATTAAAAGTATATAGGTGGGTTTTAAATTTGCTATTCATTTCCTATGGCAGTCATTGACCACAAAGATCACAAGTGTGACTATTTTTTAAGACCATTTAGCATTGTCTAATCATGTCCACATTATTTGTGTTCATATAAGAGGGTTAAACAGCACTCTATCCTGAACCAGTTTTTCCACACAATTATGGAAATGGTAAATTCTGAAAAGTATTAATTATTCATGTGTCCTCTCTAAGCAGTATTCAGAGAAGCCATTACAGTAAATGGAGGGGGTGTGGTCAGGGGCGTGGCCTTACATTAGTGCTCAAATACTGCCGTTGGATCTTCTCTTGAAAGGGGCGGAGCTTCGTCAACTGGAATCTCTCCAGGTTAGATTTCATCTTTACCACCTGTGTGCAGGAGGGAGGAACAGATCAAACAAATCAAGTCGCAAAAAAACAATAAAAGTATAAAAAATATACTAAGGCACTCGATTAAGCCTTTATTTTTTCATGGCTTAGATGTTAAAAACATTTCATGCTTGAAACCCTAATAAGAATGGAAGCTTTTTGCCAGTTCTAGCGCCACCTATGGTCCGATTTCCATGAAACTCTGCATGCTTCTTCACCATGTTATGACACATATGCTCATCACTTTTTGTGAAGTTCTGAGTTTTCCTTTAGGATTTATAGGCTTTTGAGTGTATTTTGTCACGCCCCTTTTCTAAATGACCCTGTTACAGCCAGCCAAATGCAAAAGTTCAAAGTTTTTTCCGATAATTATTGATCTAGAGAGTCCAGAGAATTGTCCTAGACTGGTCTGGTTCCGATCGGGCGAAAAACCAGGGACTAGTTCGCAAAAGTAGGTTTTGGACAAAATTCGACATAGCAGAACATTTTCCCTGCCTAAATCGAAATTGGAGATACACATTTCGTCCACCTTGAGCCAGGGATCACAGTGGTGTAAGACACTTGAGTCTAGGACAAACGGTCTAAGAGTTATGAGCGGTTTCTTTTTGAAGAAACACTTGTTGAATTAATCGAGTGCATTGGATTGTTTTTCTTATGAGTGGAACCATCCCTACACCCAAAGAGCACAGAGATCCTGAAGTTACAGCACTTTTTTGCATTCCTTGTGTTTATAAAAATATGCTACTTCCTTATTTCTATTTGGAAATATGCTAATATGTTAAGTAATTGCAGGTGTACTCCTTGACCTTCTCCTCCAGGAAAGGAGTGCTGACGGGGAAACAGGACCAGAAGTGTCGGAGCAGCTCTCCAGCGGCCGTGTATAAGTGCTTCAGCTCGCCCTGAACATCAGTGGGCACTAATTCTATATAAATAAACACAAAGAAAGAATAGATCAAGTTAATGGACACTACAATGCCTTAATGAGACTTAAAATGCCTGGTTTGAACTCCTCGCAATAGCAGAGTGCATTAAAGTCTCAGCTGAGGCGGGTATATTTAATATTATTATACTGGGATGAATAGACAGTGTGAGGTCAAACACTGACGGTTAATGGTCTGTTGGCCTCCGCCCTGCATCAGAACTCCTCCAGGTGACAGCGCTGTGATGGCGGAGCTCGCCGCACTGCTTGACATCACCTAAACCAGGCCAGAAAATAAAACACAGTCTTGAATGCAAGTTTCAAACTTTTACCCACAGATCCACATCCACCTCTCACTGGTGTACCTGCGTCAGGCGGGGTTTATAGTTCCTCATCTCCTGCTGGATAATGCTGATGGAGTTCATAATGTCCTGACTGGTGGTGTAATGCTGCGACTGCAGAGGAGTCGGGCCGTGGGAATATCTTACAGGAACAAACAAAACAAAACAAAAAAACGTAATATGAAGATCTGTAGATTATCCAAACATCTACACGGTGTCTGGCAGATACAGAATAAAGGCGCTGGGTGTTTACCTGTCTGATTTCTTCAGGTTCAGAGCGATGGTCTTACGCACAGTCTCACCCTGAAGGTCATCATATTCTATGGCTTCCTGTAATTTCACCTGAAGAGCCACAAAAAAACATGAGAATCTAGAGTTATTCATGTTAAAAAAAAGAAAGACAGATAAAAGACTAATAGGTCCTTAACAATTGATACTTATTAGATTTATTATAAAACATTATTTTATGATAAATTTGTGTATATATACGCACACACACATTTTTTTTATGGATTGTTCCAAAATGTGGATAATTATCAAAAGTTATAATTGTTAGACACATTTTTTTTAATTATGGCTTAAAGGTTAGGGGTCGAAACCATAAATTGAGATTATATGAGATAAAAAAAACTCAATGACATAAAAAAATGAAATTATCACAAAAAGATGGAATTATGAGATTAAAAAACGATTTTTTATAGATATATATAATTACGAGAAAGTAATAATTATGATAAAAAGTTGAAACTTTGACAAAAAGTTATAATTATGAATGTAGAACAAAACTCTTCATGTAGAAATTATGACTCATCTCAGAATTATGATTTACCTAAGCATGATTTTGAAAAATATTGATAATTGTTACATTTAAAATGTAATTATTATTATATACAATAATTGTATTTATAAAGCTACAGTGATTTTGCTACATCCAGAGGGGTCTGCTTTGTGTCGTGCCTAACAACGTCCATTAATCCTGGTAAAATCCTTGTGATGCACAACCTCGAGTGGCGTTTCACCTTTTTGAGTGGCGGCTGAAAGAAATCTGAATCTCTGGAGTTCCCATCAGTGCTGCTGGTCTCACTGGCTTGATCATTGGGAGCGTCCCTATATAACACACACATAGAATATTAAACACATGCAAACACAAACAAACACCCACACTCGCTGTTGAGTCTCTTACGCTCTGCGAAGGCCGGCCGCCAGCACCATGGCACTGTGGTGGTTGAAGCGTTTGATTATGGCGGAGTTGCTGTTTTCTCTCAGTGATTTGTTTGAGGGGTTTGATGTAGTGGGAACTTTAGCTGTGCCGTAACCCTTCAGAGAAACACAGAGAGAACCGGTTTCACCAAACAATCCTACATGGAGAGGAACTGTCATTTAAAGTCTAACATCACTCACCTCATCTAAAGTCTTATCCTCGAGTGAAAGCAGATCCACCATTGGGTTCTTCACTCCTTGGTTCACCATTGATTTCTGGCCTGAAAAATGCGAATAAACAAACTCCATCAGAATACAACTCACACATAGACACAGATAGACAAGGGAGATTCCTGCAGAGTATATATAAGATCTCAAAACTACATGAAGACTTCACAGGCACAGTACCCTTCTCGTCCTGTTTGGCACACTCTGAGAAGATGTCCTGCTGGCCCGTGTTGATCCGGTCCCTGTGGAAGTAATGAGACTGAAAGAACCGCGTCCAGAACTCCTTCTCCGTCATGTTGTGAGGAACGTTCTCAGCGTATTTCTGCTTGACTGCGATCAAAGACAAAAAGAGACAGAAAAGGGTCATATTCGACACTTTCATGGTATTTTATTTGTCCATAAAGTCTCAAAACAGTTATAAATTCTAAATATTTCACTGCTTTTTTGAGGGGTACTATACCTTTAAGACTACTATATGTAAACGACATTTGTTATGATTGATTTGACCATCTTTTTGTCAAATTCTGATGTATCCTGGACATAAGTGACATTTTATGTAGAACTTTTATATAATAATTATGATTTACTTGAGACAAAAAGACGGAATTATGAGGAAAAAAAATCCATAATTATGAGAATATGAAAAAAGTAATAATTATTATAATTTTGTCAAGTTGAAACTTGACAAAAAGCCATAATTATGACAAATGTTATATAGAAATGATGACTTTTCCCTCATAATTGTGTTTTACCTAGGCATGACTTTTTTCTTTCTTATATGTGGCACAAAAAGGCTTCAATTCATAATGCATCGTGACAAGCTCAATAATAAAACATGGAGAGAAACAATTCATTCAGTATCAAAAGGCATCAATAAAAAGCATTAGGTATTTGTATGCTTATTAGAGTAACACACTGTTAGCTGTGGCCAAACATACTGGGATAAATTGTCTATTAGTTTATTAAAGATTTGTGTTAAAATCAGTCACTTATGAGGATCCGTATCAGTTGAGATGCCGACTTCTATGCAGATCTTAATCACATATCTCACCTGTAGGGTAAGTTCTGAAGATGGACTCGATGATGTCAGAGGTCAGGTTGTACCGCAGGCCGTTGCATCCGTCTGTCTGTGGTCTGATGTCAGCCTGTAACCACGATGATCATCATGAGGTGAATTTACATAATAATAAACTTTATTTTCTACAGCGCCTTTAAAAGTAGCATCTCAAAGCGCTTCACAAAAATAGAAACAAGATAAAAACATACAAATTATACAAACAATTGCGTTAATGAAAGAAAAACAGATGAAAATAAAATAAAATTGTCAATGCTCTTGTTAAATCATGATGATTATTATAAATGATTTATCCGTGCACATTAGGGCTGCAACTAACGATTATTTTGATAATCGATTAATCGGACGATTATTTTTTCGATTAATCGATTAATCGGATAAAAGTTTTTTTTTTTAAAATCAATTTGATTTTTTTGTTTATTATAACTAAAAACCCTAAATCAGGGTATTTATGTGTAAAAGTGTACTACTAAAAAATGCAAAAGCCACACATTGAGTTTTACTAATATAATCTTTAATTTTTACATTTTAAACCTTAAAACACAAAAGTTTGTCCAGTTTTTAAACAGTAAAACCTCTTTAAATATCCAAAATATAAATAAACAAAACAAAATATTGAGTTGTGCTGCTCAAATAAACTTCCCATTATGAAATTAGGACACAAACATGTTTGTAATAAGATATTAAGCAGCAGATTTTGAATTCTAATGTAGAGTGTGTTGTTTCTTGATAACAGACCGCTGCTAAGTATAACACACCGTTGCCATGAAAAACAGAGCGTTGCTATGGACGCAGGATTCTAACCGTAGAGACGGAACGGACTATTTTCTTTAGCGGAAGCAATACAATCATTTTTTAAATCAATAAACTCCTTTTTAAATCAATATTTTGTCAAATTATTGATTTATTTGGTGGGTAGCCATATTAAAAGCGGGATTATCCCTTACATAGTAGACAAATGCTATAAAAAGAAAGCGGAATGGAGGTACGCAGCTAAAAGGCTTGATTAAAAGTACAGGAAAAATGATGCATTAGTGCACAAGCATTCGTTGAAAACCACTGACTACAGTGACTAAAAAACAATCGTTTATTGCTGTTATTAACTGCCATTATATGTAGTGCTTCACTTTGTAAACAGTAAACACCATTTAATTTAACTTATTTCTGCTGTAACGTTAGCGCTATTTTAAGCCATCATTTATGTTGCGAGCGAACTGATTGCGCAACCTGATGCTCGATACAAAATAGATCTAGTGTGACTGTCCCGAAGTTATAAACAAAGCTGTTTACACAGTAGCATTGAATTAAACTAGACTATACAATTTTCACATCTTCATATGATGAGGATATACAGTTTTTTCTTGCCGTGCTGATGTTTCAACTTCATCCGTGACACCAACGTGTTTCCTCTTCGTGCATCACTGTGGTACTTCCATGCCACACAAGCTCAGCTTTGCATAACTTGCAGATTACAGTCTTATTTGCTGCATTTAATGTAAAATACTCCCATGCCTTAGATAATTTGGGGCGCACACTTTATTTCTGCCGCCGATTGATCTGTCATTTCTCTCCGATTACTCTGCCATTTCGCGTGTGGGACTACACAGCGATGTCATGAAAGTGACGTCATCAGTAACGCTCCCCGTGACGTGAGCAGACCAACTAATCGACAATGACATTCGTTGACAACGATTTTCATAATCGATTATTATCGATTTTATCGATTAGTTGTTGCAGCCCTAGTGCACATCATTATTATTTTTAATTCATGTGCACGTGCAATCTTTAATCAAAAACTCAAAAAATCTTGGATCAGCTTTCCTGTAGCTCAAACAGTAGAGCGGTGACGCTTGCAACACCAAGGTCATGGGTTCGATTCCCAGGGAAAGCAAGAGCTGATAAGAATGTTAATGTTGTGCCTTGAAATGCAAGCGTCTGCCAAATGCGTAAATGTAAATGAAAAAAATGTTAACCTCCAAAAGACATCTGTTCTCTTCATGACGTGCGTCTCGGCGGAGGGTGGGACTAAACATCCTCCACAACGCACCACAATTTGACATTCAGATCTGCGTCAATATAGTTAGCAACACCCAACCTCCTACAATCCAATCAATTCCAGAGTCCCTACATTTTTTTTTCTCATTCCAGATGCCATTTACCTTGGGTATATATATATCACAATAGGGAAGAAAAGACTATCGCAAATTTAGTTTCATGCCGATTTTAAACTGTTAGCCTTGTGATATGTTTAAACTCACCAGGAAGGCAGCAGAGATGCCCACTTCCTGTTGTTTGTTGTTGGCGAGGGAGTGCTCCACAGAATTCAGGCTCATCCGATTGGCCCAGAACTCCTCGGCGCTGATCACCTGACTCACCACTAAGTCCTTATAGAGCTGGAACAGAACAGGGTCTTCCTGCAACATCCTGAAACATAAAGCATCAGCTGGAGGTCAACCAACACCACTTCTGTGGCCAAATCGCTGATGTTATAGTGACACAATCATCTAATGATGGCAAAAGAGATGCAACTTTACCTGTTCTTCTCCTCCAGCTCTTTATTGGCTTTCTTCTTGAACTTGGGCAGGAGCTGCTGCAGCAGTTCTTTGATGGCGTCTCTGTCCTTCAGTGCTGAGCTCTCATTGGCGAAATGAAAGGTGGTGCTTTCTCCACTGTGCAGAACCAGCTGGAGCTGGATCTTGGCCTTTCCATCAGGACTGATCTTCTGACCTGCACAGGTATAGAGAAAAAGTCTATTATACATGGATATTTGGATATTAACATGCCTAAGACTTTTGCATAGTACTGTATACACACTGATGAGCACAAACATTACGACCAGTCACAGGTGAAGAGAATATCATTGATCATCTCCTAACAAGGCCACATATTAAGATGCAGGAGAAATGGACAGGAATAAAGATCTGAGGGACTTTGACAAGGGCCAGATTGTTATGGTGAGGCGACTGGGTCAGAGTATCTCTGAAACGGCAAGGATTGTGTGTTGCTCCCGGTCAGCAGTGCTGAGGAGTTACCAACAGTGGTTCGAGGAGGGACAAACTCATCGATGCACGAGGGCAACAGTCCAGCCTGATCCGAGCCAGCAGAAAGTCACAAAATATTAATGATGGTTATGGGAGGAATGTGTCACAACCAAGCGTGCCGCACAGGTCCAGAAAAGTGAAGCCAAAGTGTCTCGATGATCGCCCCCAGGTGGCTGGTCCCAGTACAGGTCATAAACCCCGCCCTCTCCATGTAATATAACGGACGTGAAACCTGAGGACCTTCTCGATCCTGTCCTGGTACGGTAATGCGACCAGTCAGGGTAAGCAACAGCTAGAGAAAGTAGTGAGCAGAGCCTCCAAGATCATTGGCTGTAGTGTGCCTATAGCCTCACACTACGACTCCAGAATTATTAAGGCGGCGAGAAACATCACCTCTGACCCCTATCACCCAGCACATCACTTGTTCACTCTACTGCCCTCAGGGAAGAGGTACAGAAGCATCATCAGCAGAACATCACGCTTCAGAGATAGTACCCATCCCCAAGCCATACGTTATTTAAACAAGGTCTGAAGCTAGAACATTGAATGCTTATATTAAATTAAGTTCATGTACTAGTTGGTTGTTTTCCACCCCACCACTCACCCTTACTTACCCCAATCTCAACTCCTTATGCTTTATGAGTATTTGCCTTGTGCCTTTTGCACCAAGCTCTTATGGACTGGTTCATAACCCGCTGACACACTTAATGTGCAATTTGTGTTGTTCATGTCTGTGTATTTGATGTTATTGGGGGGTATATGTGTGGAATGTGTTGTTGTGTCAGCGTATTGTTGTTAATTAAGTTGTATATGTGAGCATACCAAGAAAAATTCTTATCAACTGTAATGTTGAAATGGCTAAATAAATTTTGAACTTGAACTTGTGAGGCAAACTAAACAATCAAATTACACTTCAAATACATTTTTTCCCAAAAGATGTTTTATGCCATTTTAGGTCATTTTTATCACGCTGATGTAAGTTAAAGTGCTCTTTTTTTTAATTAAGTTTGGCCTTAGTTAGTTATTTGATGCTATAAAAACGGGAGTGTGATGTCATGATTGACAGCTGCTCTAAACGAAGTAGTCACTGAGGCACCAACGGACTTTTTGGGGGATTTTAGGAAGGAGATTAAAGCTTAAACTGTAATTTCTACATTTCCATAAGTGTTTATTTCACACTTGAGTTGTTCTGCAGGAAACTGTACTAATGGTTTCTGCGGGAGTTTGGGTGGGACATTGATATCGTGGCTCCATTTCACGCTCACTACTGCGCAAAATCAGGTCCCAAATCTGCGCAAGATATCAGCGCCATATTGGGACATTGGCAGCTTCACTTTTCTACAACAGAAGAGAGTGTAGGTGCGTCGTCCATCTTTTTTTTACAGTCTATGATCACAACACACACTGCATCTCACTGTGCTGCGTCACCGCAGATCAACGGGCACGCAAGCGTCAGAACTGGACCTCGGAGCTGTAGAAGAAGGTCGCCTGGTCCGATGAGTTTTCTTTTACATCACGTGGACGGCCGTGTACGTGTGCAGTGCGACGGCACCAGGATCACTGTGGGACGACGACAAGCCCGTGGATGTCCTGGACAATGTTCTGCTGGGAAACCTGGGTCCGGCCGTTCATGTGGACGTCAATTTGACACGTGCCACCAACTTAAACATTGTTGCAGACCAGGTGCAGACCATGACAATGGTGGAAGTGGCTCTTTCAGCAGGATAATGCACTCCGCGACACTGCACACATTGTTCAGGAATGGTTTGAGGAACATGATGAAGAGTTCAAGGTGTTCAATGCCTCCAAATACCCCAGCTCTCCATCCAGCTGAGCATCTGTGCATCTCGCAACCTACAGGTCTTGAAGGATCTGAGACCACAGGACACCTTCAGGACTCTTAAAGAGTCCATGCGTCAGTGGGACGGTGCTGTTTTGGCAGCACACGGAGGACCAACAGCATAATAGGCAGGTGGTCATCATTTTTTGGCTCATCGGTGTGTAAACACACACACACACAATTTAGACTGCAAATATAACATAATTGGAGTGAGCAGAAACTGCTGAGCTCTTTTACCACAAATTTCATTTCCATGCTAACAATGACTACTAAACATGACTTGTGATTTCTACATTACCATATTTCATGACTGAACTTGAAAGGTTTACACACTGTTAAAAATCTATTTCACTGCAAAGAAAAATCTTAAATGGATTTCTATTAATCCATGCATAATGTAGGGTTTTTAAGGCATTGCTATAGGTATTTTAACACGTCAAAGGTTGCACCCGTTCCGTTCGTCTACACCAGAGGGTCACCAAACTCGGTCCTGGAGGGCCAGCGTCCTGCAGAGTTTACCTCCAACCCCAATAAAACACACCTGAACCAGCCAATCAAGGTCTTACTAGGCATACTAGAAACTGTGGCCCTCCAGGACCGTGTTTGGTGACCCCACACCAAACAAACCTGAAATGTGGGTGTAACTCACAGCGGATGTCGGCATAAAGGTGGCTGACCGAAAAGCGGTCCTTCCCTTCTGGACCCCAGGCGATCCGCTCGGCCATCAGGTACAGAGTCCCGTCCTGCTTTCTCTGACGGACCCTCTTCACCACCAACAACACCTCCTCGGACAGAGACGCCATGACTACACAAACAAAGGGACGTCCAAACCTCATTATTAATGCAGGACATTCAGATTAATGATTTATTATGTGAACATGAATTGAACCTCCCTATTAAAGATGGCTCTTCGCACAGTTTGTGGTTTGTGATGGAAATAATGGACTTAAAACCCATTAAAAAACCTGTTAAGGGTTGTGAAGAAGGGTGTGCATTTAGCATAACCATAACCATAAAAACATGCAGAAATAAGATATTACATCAGAGACAAAACAGCCAATAATCAGATTCAAAACTGATATTAAATCAGATCTATGTCAGATATTAAGTCATGAGATTCAGATCAGACTCAGAATAGAAATCGAATCAGATCAGATATGACAGATTCAGATTAAGCCGATATTAAATCAGATGGAGCTAACAGCACTAGCACACATCACTTATTCTTCACAAAACCCTTTGTTAAAGTCAATTTATTAAGACTCATTATAAATATATGTAGAAATAGAGAATCTAAACAACAGGTTTTTAATGCCAGAGACATTTTAAACACAGCAAAACACATTTTAAACACATAAAGGTGATGAATCTGAAATCTGCAACTGAAAGCTGAACTCAGGCTCACACCTGGTGACTTTAATTAACTGTTTTATTTCAATATAATAAACCCTCACCTGGCGCTCCAAAGCAGCTGAAGCTGAAGCCTCAATATTGATCTTGTGGTAAGCGACGTGAAATCAGTGTTAATGTCAGTATTTGTGTTTTATTTACAGTCGTTACGGACGCCGTGAGTGACAGCAGCCCTCTCAGATCCGCCTTAGAAACAGAGTGAAGCCAGAAACAGTGACGCGCTTCCTCATAATGGCTGCCAAACGGAACACATTTCAAAATTAAAGTTCTGTATATGGTCAATGGATTCCATTTTAACAATATAATATAATATAATAATATAATATAATATAATATAATATAATATAATATAATATAATATAATATAATATAATATAATATAATATAATATAATATAATATAATATAATATAATGGTAATATAATATAATATAATGGTAATATAATGGTAATATAATATAATATAATATAAAGGTAATATAATATAATATAATATAATATAATATAATATAATATAATATAATGGTAATATATTATAATATAATATAATATAATATAATATAATCATAGACTGTAAAAAATATATCATATAGAACGCTCTGTATTACAATAATAAAACATATCGATTGTGTTTTTATTTAGAACGCAACACAACTTTTATTTTGACAGCAGACATCGCTCGTGTTCCGACTTTAGACTTTCCTTATTGCTGCTGATGGAACTAAAATGCAACTTTCCATACATGAAAGCAAGTGACAGTTCTTTGTGTTCATCACCACCAGGATAAGTCAATGAATTGGTTTGGTTTTGGTTTCAATGGCTTTGGTCAGATACGGCCGGCAGATGTAACCTGTAAAGTGAACACACCTGTCCTGGTTTCAGATGTGTGTAGATCATGTGTGATCAGATCAGACTGTAGAGTCAGAGCCAGCTGGAGCTCCAGAGCTCATGTGCATCACACAGACTGTAAGCGAACAAACATATTTTCTTAAATAGATCATTTTACTTTGCCTAGTTTTTCTACAATATTAGTCACTATGATAAAATAAAATAACTGGTAACACTTTACAATTAGGTTCACTAAGAATGAACAGTACTTCTACAGCATTTATACATCTTAGTTAATATTCATTTAAACATTTACGAATACATTATTAAAATCAAAGGTTGTATATTTGTTAACATTAGTTAATGCACTGTGAACTAACATGAACAAACAACGAACATCTGAATTTTTATTAACTAACATTAACAAAGATTAATAAATACTGTAACAAATGTATTGCTCATTGTTAGTTCATGTTAGTTAATACATTAACTAATGAACCTTATTGTAAAGTGTTACCAAATAACCTTCTATTTACATATTATTTTGTATTAATATTTTAATATGATTAATATTTTATGCATATCATTTACTCAAATTATATGCTGTATTATATATATATTTATAACTGATTATCTTCTATCTATAATGGGTTTTGTTGCAGGCGGCAGTCATGTGTGTGTGTCCGGGTTCGGGTCCCGGTCCGGTTCACCAGAACAGGTGTGTGGAGACGCTTTTCCAGAGAGTCGGGGGTGCACAGACGCTTTCATCAGTGAAAGACACCTGACGCTCAACTTCACAGACAGAGTGGAATGCTGGGAAATACAGCAGCCACTGCACAAGCTGGTGTGGAAGAGGGAGCAAGACCTCTCTGTCAATACCGGTAATATACAGGTGTGCCCAGTGAATCTGTTGCTAGTGTACTGGTATATTGATATGATGCATTTAAACAGGACAAACCGTCCCGCTGCCATTGGTGCCAGGCGGGTACGTCATGCCCAGATCTCCTTTCTTCCGTGCGCTCGGCTCTGAACTGTGTGCCGTGAGCCTGGCGTTGGGCCCAGAACACGCTGTGATGCTGACTTCAGCCGGGACTGTGTATTCCTGGGGATCTGGAAGGTACGAGGAAGATTGCCTGTAACACTTTACAATAAGGTTGCATTAGTTAACATGAACTATCAATGCAAAATACTTCTAAAGCATTTATTAATCTTAGTTACTGTTAATTTCAGTATTTACTAATAGTATTTCATATTAATAGTATTTCATATTATTTAATACACCCTGAGCTAACATGAACAGTTGCATTTTTATTTACGTATACTGTAACAAATGGATTGCTCATTATTCGTTAATGTTAAAGGAATTACTATTTTGCCCAAAATTATATATTGGTTTAATTGTAGAACTAATCTGCATTTATGGGCGAGTCTCACAGAATATGTCAAGAACATAATCTGTGTCATTTTTCAAATTATAAATAAGAAAATTAAGCATATTTTTTAAAATATTCATGGAAATTAACCCACTGGTGCTGTTTTTTTACTTTATCGGAATGGCGGGAAACTTGGTAAAGGATTTGGCACTTGCTGTGTGAACACACACACACACACACACACACACACACAAAATCATGGACATGATTGGAAAAGGTTAAACAGTCCTGAAAAAAATAGTCACACTTGTATTGTTCTCATCAAAAATGAGCTCATTAGAATGAATGGGAAGTGAATTTCCTCTAGTGGAAGCGTTCGGTACTGCGGCCAAACACAATCTGACTGAAAGCTCATTTATTGAAATATCATCAACCTCGAATTTGGAAACCAGCTTGTTTAGATGTAATCATATATTTAGATTATATGTTTATTTATTAGCTTTGGTTTCCTCACAGTTTTAGAGTAAAACGTGATTTGAAAAATATAAATTTCAAATGAAATTTTTCATAAACTTAAACTTCCATGTTCACTTTTTTTTTACTTTTTGCCAAGTGTCTTTATGACGGTTAGTTTATGTTGGAAATTTCATTTATTTACAGGTAATAAATGGATTATAACTATTGCATAAATATAATTTGGCACCATAAAATTCCCTAAAACTACAAAATATTGAATTAAAAACATTATCGAACTAAAATATAGTACATTCATTTCTTTGGGGGGGGGGAATAGATTATTTTTGCATTCACGTGAGCAGCACCAACATATTTTACCCACAAATTCTCATTACTGTAACAGCGTTTTTATTGTTAGCTAAAACCATGCAAAATAATTTTTGGTTATTAAAAATAAAGCTAAAATAAATATAAATATTAGATGAAAAACTTAAAAAACTTAAATAGAAAAATTGCCATTGCAACTAATTGAAATAAAATAAGTTTAGATTGAAGTAATACAATTGCGAAAAATTTTAATAAATTAAAGCTAAACAGAAATATTAAAAAACGAATAAAATTGACAAAAGCACATGACAAAAAGCTAATTCTAAATTTTAATAGATACTATAATAGTGCATAAATATTGCTAAAATAGCACAAAAAGCATTATTTTCACTGTAAATTATTTATATTTTATATATTATATTATTTAGTATTTGTTGTACCACCTCTAATTTAAGCTTATTGTGAAAAATCATTGTATTACAGTAATGTTTAATGTAAAATAAAACTGCCTTTTCGAGACTACATCATTTTAAATAGATTTATTTAAAGCATTATTCATTTCTTTTGGCGTAAAACGTACTCGATGTGTCTTTAAACTACTCAGTTCCCGTGCTGAATGTTTTTAAGCTGGTGTGTTGTTTTGGCAGTCACGGTCAGCTGGGTCACGGCGCTCTGACGTCGCAGGACGAGCCTCAGGTCGTGGAGGCGCTGTGGGGCGTCCCGATCCGAGCAGTGTCCGCGGGGAGCTGGCACTCCGCTTCCGTCAGCAGTGAGATTATCCCAGTAACATTCCCTGTCAAATTCATCCGTTTGCTTGCTCTTACTGAGCATACTGTAAACACACTGCAAAAAATGTCTTGCCTTTTGTCTTGTTTCCAGTCCAAATATCAAAAAAATCTTAAATCAAGATGCATTTACTAAAGTAGTAAAATCTTGTTTTCTAGGGGAAAAAATCCAAATGAAGTGAGTTTTTTCTTAAAACATGCAAAATGATCTGCCAATGGGGTAAGAAAATGTATTTTAATTCCAAGGGGAAAACAAGATTATTTTTCTTACCGTGTTGGCAGATCATTTTACTTGTTTTAGGCAAAAACTCTCATCATTTGATTTTTTTCCCCCAGAAAACAAGACTTAATATCTTATCTTATCTTCCTCATCTAGTAAATGCATTTTGATTTAAGAATTTTTAGATATTTAGACTGGAAACAAGACAAAAATACTAAGTAAGAATGTCATGTTTTGCAGTGCAACAGCCACTTAAGTTAAAGGCTTGTTTGATTGTTTTATGGTAAAAACAGCAATTGTGATTTTTAAAGATCATACTCATACTTCATACTTCATCCCACTTTTGAATTGCTCCCATTTGGTCGTAGACTCAAAATCCCTTTGGCCACGTGTATAAAAAATTGTTTGCCCCGATTATCTTAAATCGTACAATTTTCTAAAGTGATACAATAGTGTGTTTTGGTCTTTTTTTGAATGATGGAAACAGTGTTTAATTGTATAATTTTGTTAATTATGTGTTTGTGTTGTTAATGTGTGAAGTATTTTTATCTATGTCACCAGGGTCAAAGACAAATTTCAGCATGGATAATAAAGTTCAACTCAACTCAACTCTACTGACTGTTCATCTGAAATCTGTCTGAAATAAATGTGTTGTTTATTGTGTTTAGCTGGCGGGGACCTGTATATGTGGGGCTGGAATGAAAGCGGGCAGCTCGGTCTGCCATCTAGAGGCCTGGAGGAGGAAAAACACAGAGCAAAAAGTGGTGGTAAAAGGACTTAAATATATATGACTTTACATATGAATGTTTACTCAGGGCTGCCAACTCTCACGCCACACATCCATTTTCTCACGAACTTTCAAATTCTGTCTTTTGTTTTTGTAATCAGGCTCTCAAAAAGTATATAAAAATTAGTATTTAGATTTATCGGCCAAAATATCGGTTATCGGATTTAAAATATGAAGATTATCGGTTACCGTTATTGGCCAAAATGT